>NW_022589725.1:16760657-16920340 GCF_004348235.1 Phoca vitulina | reverse complement strand
CTTCTTCTCCTTCTTCTTCTCCTTCTTCTTCTCCTTCTTCTTCTCCTTCTTCTCCTTCTTCTTCTCCTTCTTCTCCTTCTTCTCCTTCTTCTCCTTCTTCTCCTTCTTCTTCTTCTTCTTCTTCTTCTTCTTCTTCTTTTCTTCTTCTTCTTCCTCTTCTGTTACTGCTGTTACAGCTCCACTGGGCATGAAGCCCCCACACAGATCCCCCCAGGGATACTCAAGACTCACTGCATTAATCTCAAGATGCCAAAGCTGTGCATGTGTTGCTCTGTGTAGAACAGAGGAGGCGTGACTGCATTAACCCCCGAGGTCACCAGCCTCCAAAATGCCCCTCCCTTCCTACTGATCATGACCTCATGCAGAACCCTGCAACACTGAACAGAGTGGACAAGTAGTTGGCAGGATATCCAGAAGTGTCAGTATGTGTATTCCAAAGCTAGGTCATCAAAGGCATTGCAGCTTGGGCTCACTTGGATCACTTGTTCTGGGGGAAGTGTCCTAAGGACACTCAAGCAGCCCTACAGGGAGGCCCATGTGGCGAAGAACTGAAGCCTCTCACTAACAACACTAACCTGCCAGGTGTACAAGTGAACCGTATCTTAGGAACAGATCTTCCAGCTCCAGCAAACCTTCCTGTTGGCTGGCCACCGAATTGGCTATAACTTTATGAAAGACCTCCAGCCAGAACCACCCAGCTAAGCTGCTCCTGGATTCCTGATCCACAGACACTGGGAAGATAATAAGTGTTTTTTGTTCTTTTAAACTGCTAAGCTGGGGCATAATTTAATACAGAGCAGCAAATACCTAATAGGGTATGTTTTCATTGCTCCAGGGTAAATACAACTAGAATTGCTAGGTCCTACGATGTATGTTTAACTTCATAAAAAGCTGCCAGTTTTCCAAAGTGGCTGTCCTATTTTATACTCCAGCCTACACCACGTGCCAATCCAGTTGCTCTTCTCTAAGACCCATCTCACCAAAGACAAATAACATTGCCTTTGATTACAGGATATGGCCAGGTGCAGGACCCCAGTTGCATCAAACCACCATACCTACCTCCCCAGCTCCTCTTGTTTAGGAACCAACCAACGCACCACTGCCAAAATTGGAGTGAATCTCCTGTCCTTCCACAGGGTTGGAAACCACCTACCATCTGATCATATGCATGGCCTTGGAGATCATCCTGTACTTCAGAGTTGCCAAAGCCCTTTCCCGTATGTGCCCAGAGTTCCTACAGGCCTGATCAACACAGGACAAAAATGAGGTTGCATCAACAGGAAAAATATACATCTGTGGGCTTTCACCGCCATCTGCAGACCACGGCGGTTTCAGGGCTCCTCAACTTGCCCAGTTATTTCTGAAAGTCCTGGCCATTTCAGATGAACTTAGCACAGTGACCCCTCCTAGAAAGCTAAGTCCTTAGAAGCCACTGAGGGGCAACACTTCACCATTGCCCTGGGCGGAGTGGCCTAAAGATCAGCACTCTGGTCCCTCTTAAATTCCATCCATTCATCCCCTTGCAATCCCCAAGTTGCCAATCCCATGCCATGAGAAGTGCCGAAATGTGGGGAGGATCCCTGTAGTACATTCTGTTGGTGCCCTGAGCAGATCCCCTTTCCCAGGCCACTGTACTCATCCACTAGCTGCTACAAGGCTGCCCCCTTCTCCTGAGAATTGCCCTTGGCTAATGGGTAACCTCAGAAAACTATACTCCCCACCCTCCTTCCAACAACGGATTGACAAAAGCCTGCCCTGCTTACTTCAAGGCGGGACAACTCTCTGGTCCTTTCACACCCCAGAGCTCCCTGTGGGATCAGGGGGAGGCTAGATGCCAGCTGAGACCCCATCCTTGCTGAGCATCTTCCCCTGTCCTGGCCTGCTGCCCTGTCTCTTTTTTATGCTTCTCTGAGAGCATGCCCTCAATAAATCACTTGCTCAAGAATCCCCATTTCAGCCTCTTATGCCAGAGAAGAAAACTTTGTGTCCAGAAATCTGCTATAACCTTACTTAGGGCCCAGGATCTCCCCAAGACCCTCATGAAATGAGCTCCTGCATCTGCTGTATTCCCTCTCTGTAAGCCTCGGGGAAGTTCGTGGGGCACATGGGAGTAGAGATACCACATCCCTCTCACTCCACTCCTCCTCCCCACGCATCTCTCCTCCTGCTAGCCCACCCACCAGCTGCCACATGAGCCATTTCCCCTGTGCAAAGCTGCCTTCCTGCTGGATCCCACCCACTAGGACACCCACTATAATATGAATATATGATCTATGAATATATAGTGTATTCGTTTGACCTTCAAAACAATCCTGTTCAACGGCTAGTATTAACTTTCTTATTTTACTAGTGAGGAAGCCAGAAGCGATTTACTGCAAAGCTCGTGAAGTTTAAGCTCGCTTGCCTGGGCCCCTTCCTGCAATTTTATCATCATAGTCTTGTATCCTTCTGCTTAAAACAAGCTCCCAACTGCTATGAGCTTTGGGCCCCTCAAAACCTCCCTCTGCCCTTGGAGAACCTGAGGCTCTGAATGGTAAGGCAGCTTGCCCCAGGACACACACTTGCCGAGCAACAGAAGCAGAACTTGGCCCAGGTTTGGTTCCAAGCCTTTTCCTGTGCTTGATCCTATGATGCGTCAGGAGGACATGTAGGCTGGGAGGAGCTTCAGGGCAGAGACCAGCCCTGGGTCTCCCTCAACCCCCAGCGTGACTTTCTTGGCTGCCAGCTGCCAGTTACCACCCCTCCCTCTGCCCTGGCATATTATTGTGGGAGCCTGCCCAGTGGGAGTGTGCTTGGGCAGAGCTATATTTAAATATCAGGGTGGAAGAATGTCTACATGCATGCCCCCAATGGATAGAGACACCCACAGTGCCTTATTATAACCTGAAACAGGCCCTCTGTTTGCCTGTGTCTTCTCCATCAGTCAAGATGGCAGGCTGATAGGGTACCGCAGATGTTGGACTGTGTATCGGTTAGTTTTTTGCTGTGTAACAACCACTCCAAAAACGAAGTGGCAAAACAACAACTCTTTATGTATCTCACAGTTCTGTGGGTCAGCAATTTGGTCTGGGCTCTGCTGGGCAACTTTATCTTGGCTGGGCTCCCTTGAATATATGCAGTCAGCTGCCAGGTTGAGTGGGACCTGGCATCAGTTGACATAATCATCTCTGTTCCACATGGTCTCTCATCCTCCAGTGGTCAGCCCAATTGTTCACATGGTGACTGGGCAGAATTCCGAGAAAGTGAGTGGAATTGAGCAAGGCCTCTTAAGGCCTAGGCTCAGGACTCACATACCATCACTTTCACCACATTCTAGGGCCCAAAGCAAGGGACAGGCCAACCCTGATGGCTAACTTTAGATTAATTATCTAATTTTAGATGATTCTATCTAGATCTAGATCAACTAATCGATAGATCAATAGATCAATTGATCAATAGATGCTGTTGGTTCTGTTTCTCTAGAGAACCCTAATACTCCAGCCCAAATTCAAGGGATGAAGAAGAGATTCCTGATGGGAGAAGCTGCAAGGCCACATTGCAAAGGGTGAGGGCATAAGGAGGGAAAGGGTACAGCCATCTTGACAATCACTGGTCACAGGCTAGGTTTAGGAATAGCATGGGATTTCTTGGGGGTTCTGCTGGGCCACTCAGGTGGAGCTTCCAGTAATCCCTACCCCTTGTTGGGTATCAAAGACTTCAGGAAAAAAACTATTTCTAAGCCTCCCTGAGCAAGGAGTGACTCCACATCTGGATTTGAAAGTTTCTCTCCCCCCTCAGGCTAAGGGATCCCTGAGGGCTGTGCTGTCTTTCACCATCCAACTCAGGACTCAGTGTAGAATGGAGAATTCAGGTGAAAGAAAGCTGATCTACTCCCCCTACAGGATACAACATGTTCTGAGAATAGCCAGTAGCCTGATTTCTCCACGTTTCCCCCAAGTGGTTGGCACAATGACTAGGATATACTGAGCCTCCATACGTGATCCTCAAATGAACAGATGACCAAGTGGTTGGCTCATGCTCAATTCTGAACCACACAGACTTCAGTGCTGAGGCCTGGGACGTCTACTCCCTGCTATGCAAAGGGTCCCAGGTCCCAAATAACCAGGACAAGGGGTAGGGGGCTCAGACCTGCCCAGCCTACTTCATAGCCCCCTTGAGAGCCCTCCACACTGATTCCATCCCATTCTGTCTCTGCCTCTGCTCAGCACACCCTGCCCCCACAGCTTGACCAGTTGGCCACCTCCCAACTCCTGGCCCCATTCTGTCTTCTGCTTACCTTCTTCCCAGCTCTGGAAGCCCCATATAGGCACTTGGTAAGGAAGCCAAGGTCTTGCCACATGTACATGTCCTACAACTCCCTCTTTTTCCCCAGATATGGCTCTGGGCTCTGGGTAGACTAAGGAAGTGGGGAATATTCAGGGGAGAGAATATAGCAGGCGGGCAGGTGGGGCAACTGGAGTTAGCCTATAAGACACTAAGGGCAGGGCCTTTCATGCCCAGGAGACCCATGATGGCAGGTGCTGGACCCACATGCTCTGAGCTCTGGCCCCCCAACTGTCCCAAGGCTGCTGTGTGATATGGGCTGTCACTTTGCTTCTCAGTTCCCCCAACCATCAAAAACAGAGGATAATTATCTGTAGTGTATTTCTATAGGCACCCTGCTCATCTCCTTGGGGCCTTACCACATCAGAAAGCTCCAGGTCTTTGTACTGCATGTCTACACCTGAGAACTTTCTTTCCTGAGCTGCAGAAAGCCAGGGAGCAGACTCCAAGTGCCAGGAAATTTGCATGCCTTGGAGAGCCCTCCATCTGTCACTCACAGGAATTGATGGATAAATACCGCCAGCTGCCTCACCCCTCAGACAGGATAACTGTGGGGCACGTGTTCTACTCTGAGTCCAGAGTTCTCCAACAGGACTAAGTGCCAGCTGCCCACAGTGGAACTGCCTCCATCATATGCCCTGTATGGATTGCTTCCCACCCCACGCCACCCCATCTCACCTCCCCACTCCCCCACGGGGCATTGAACTACCTGCACTCGAATCTTTGTCTCTCCCTTCTGGGGACCCCAAACTAAGACATCCTTCCAGCCCTGTCTGTGCCACAATTAGCCTGTGACCAAGATCAAGGCAGGGACTACCAGCAGGTGTCTGGACCCACAACTGGGCAAGGGCTTTCCCAGCTCTACTCTGGACCCAAAGGCCGCAGAGAGGTCTCACCCATGGTCATCCCGGAATGGCCACCAAGTCCTGAAACTGCAGACAGCAGATGCTCAGTACCAATGCTCTAGAAAGAGCAGTCAGTGAGTCACCATCAGCTGAGTAGCCCTGACTCCCAGCTTACTCAGAGGCAGCACGACTCACTCCTCTTAAACAGAGGACCGGGGAGGAGCTGGGGGGTGGGGTAGGGAAGTGCACTGCTGGGATGACAGGTGTCCTTCTAGCTCCCTGAAGCAAGGGAGCCAGGAGTTCCAAGCTAAGCAATGTGTCAGTTTGCAAACCCCTCCAGGCCTGGCCCAGAACTTCATTCTACGTCCTGTCCTTTCCCAATCTCTACCTCATCCCTTCTCTCCACCATGATGGCCCCCAGGTGGGCGGCTACCATTTCCTGCCTGGCATCTTCAGCCACCCCCTTTCCCACCTCTCAGTCTGCTCTCAGCTTCCTATCCACCCCCATCCATCCTTCTAAAGTAGATCTTTCTAAAACAGGCCAGCAAACCACCATGGGCCAAACGCTGTCTGTGGCCTGTGAGCTAAGAATGGTTTTTACGTTTTTACATTTTGTTTTGAAACAAAACAAAGAAAACTATGTGACAAAGATGTTTGCCAAACCCTGTTCTAAATCATAAAATCTCAGCCGGCTTAAGGGAGTGGCCTCCCTGCTGACCTCCTCCCACACACTCACCCCTACACACCCTAGGCCTGCTCTCTGTGCCTGAAATATCCATCCTTCCTCCCTCCTGTGCAGGGTCAACTACCTACACGTCAGGTCTCATTCTAAGTGTCCCTATGACCAGGCATCGACCTGTTGGCCTCAGCTTCCCCTGCTCAGCTCTGCAGGGTGGGGCCTGGCCTATACAGTTTCCTGTAGAGGGTGCATCACAGCTGGTTTGGCCAGTGGGTGGGAGACGGGAGGGCAAGAAAAAGGAAGAAGCCGGGATATTCCAGGGTCTCCAACCACAGCGGGACCTCGTCTATGGTTCCTGCTCCCAGTGGGGATACCCACCACGGTTCCCACTGCCACTGGGTAATTTGAGTCCCAGGAACACCACCTCCTTCTTCCTCCTCTTCCCCAGGGTGGTAGCAGCTTCCTGCTGTTGCTAATCTCTGGGCTGCCCCTGGATGACTTCTCAGCTCTTCCATTACCTATGTAACCAATTCCCTGCATTTAATTACCTCTATTAAACCCTGGTTTCTGTTTTCCTGGTAGGACTCTGACTAAGATGCCATTCCTCCAGGCACCGCTGACCCCTAGACAAGCATAGTCCCCGGCTACTGCTCAAATAGCACCCTTTACTCATCACCGCAACAAGCAGGCCTTAGATGCCTCTGATGTTCTAGGGCAAGGGGCAGCAAACCCTGGCCTGCTGCCCAAACCCGGCCCACTGCCTATTTTGTAAATAAATTTTTACTGGGACACAGCTACACCCACTCATTTACGTGTTGTCCAAGGCTGTTTTCAAAGGCAAAGTTGAAGAACTGCAACAGACACCATGTGGCCCACAAGGCTGAAAAGATTTACTATCTCGTCCTTTACAGAAAAATTTGCCAACCTTGTTTCAGGTCGGTCCTTGCTACTTAAAACGTCACCTGGGGCCCAACAGCCCAGCTTCGCCTAGGAGCTTGTTAGAACTCCAGAATCCTGGCCTCCACCCTAGACCCACTGAATGAGAATTTGCCTTTAAATAAGATCCTCAGGTTGATGCAACAAACACTATTGAAGTTTGAGAAGTGCTGTCTGGAGAATTCACCCCCTTCTCCCAGCACTCTTCGTGCTCATCAGGAATTATTGACCATCTACTGGTTCATCTTCCTCTACCAGAGGAGAACAGAGATTAGTCTGGAGTTTTCTGTGGGTCCCTAGCACCTGATTAGGTGGCTTGCCCAGAAACGATCGATGCAGTGACTCACTGATAAATAAATAGTTGAAGAGAGCCATGGAGGCTAAAGGAGGAGAGAGTTCCTTTCTTTTTTTTTTTTTTTAAAGATTTTATTTTTTTAAGTAATCTCTACACCCAACATGGGGCTCAAACTCACGACCCTGAGATCAAGAGTCGAATGCTCCACTGACAGAACCAGCCAGGTGACCCCAGAAGGAGAGAGTTTCAAAAAGAACAGTTACCATGTTTTCCATCTCCACTTGGCAAAGATGAGGAATTTATTCACACCTGGCATTGGGAGACGAAGGGCAACAGGCCCTCTCACCCCTTGTTAGCACAGCCTCTGTGGGGAGGTCAATTTGACAATATTCATCAAAATTACAAAAACATGTAGACTCTGACCCTGCGTTTCCACTTGCAGGCCTCTGTCTTCCTGATAGACTAGCACCTGCAGGAAGTGACAGGATTCCAAGGTGTCCATTGCACTGCTGTCCGAAAGGGCAAAAGACTGGACACAACTGAGTGTCCATCGACAAGAGATGTGCTCAGTAGTTATGGTATCTAATGAAAGTGCACAACTTCAAAAGAGAAAGAAAGAACTGGAGTCACGTCTAAGGCATGTTGTTAAGTGAAAAAAAGCAAAATACAAAACAGTACCATATCAGGTAATACCCAGGACAGGGCAGGGAGGGAGAGGAGAATATACGGAGTTATTTGTATATTCATAAAATATCTTGGAAGGGATATACACGAAAGCCAACAGCACTGGTTGGCCATGGGAAGGGATCATGGCAGTGCGGGGGGGCAGGGATAGGAGATTTTTCACTCTTTGATATTTTTTAATTAAAAGAAAGAAAAGAAAATAGAAAGAGGAAAGAAAGAAAGAAAGAAAGAGAAAGAAAGAAAGAAGAAAGAAAGAAAGAAAGAAAGAAAGAAAGAAAGAAAGAAAGAAAGAAAGAAAGAAAGAAAGAAAGAAAGAAAGAAAAATCGAGGAAAGAAGCCTGCAGGAAAAAATAGAGAAGTGTCAAAAAGTATTGACATGTTTTAGATGTCCGGTCCAGTGCCTTGCTACTCAAAATGTGGCCCACAGACCAGCAAGCAACAGAATCACCTGAGAGCGAGTTAGAAATAAGAGATCCCAGGCCCCATCCCAGATGGACTGAGTCAGAATCTGCATTTGAACGCGAGCCCTGGGAAATTCACGCACGGCACACTTGGATACACGTTGGTCCAGGCAACCAGAGAACTCGCTCCCAGCAGCACCACCTGGTTTACATGGCCTGCCATTAATAAAACAGCTGCCTTTCCCCCCTAACTGGGGCTCCATCCCAGTGAGACACAAGGGGCCAGGCTGTTCCCATTACTGGGGAGGTTTTCAGCAGCTTCTCTCAGGCCTTGGCTGGCCCGGAGCCCAGTGCCCTGGCAGGTCCCCAGCCAAGGAGACAGCTCACTTCCTCCTCCTGGAGCCACTGAGACTGCTCAGAACAGAAATATCTGAGAGTTCTGCACTCCCCCCAGTTATAAGCTCTTTCCAACATGAATAAAGATGCATCTGTCTGGCTCAGGTTTATTCACAACTGGTATTTATTTATCCATCCACCCGTGCCTCTAGGTCCCTGGTACCCTGACCCAGTGGTAAAAGGAAGGCAGGGGAGGGAGCACACTGGGCAGGCCCCAGTGGAGAAGGAGGGAGGAGGAAAAGGCAGGAGCGCGGTGGCTGCCTCTGCATCCCGGATCCGCCTGACCCGCTCCAAGCCACATCTGGAGGCCACATCTGGAAGCAGTGACGCCACTGGACTTTTCAGAGCAGCAGGGAGGAGGACGAAGAGAGAGTGGGGAGCTGTGTTGACGTAGGTCCAGACCACCCAGGAGTCAGCCATTGGAAGGCTAGGCAGGGAGACTAACCTCTCCCACCCCACTCGCCCCCGCTGACTCCAACTCTCTGAGCCCAACACCTGAGGGAACGCGGAGCTGCCGTGAGTGAATGAATGCCCTGCACCATGGCTGTCCCAAGCCTTCCCCTCCCCAAGCTGGGGGGGCTCTAGAAGGCCAAGCCCTCTCTCTTTCTGTATCCTTCTACTCCTCCTACATCCTAGGCAGCCCTTCCCTTCAAACAGAACCCCAAGTCCTCATCTTCTCCCTTCATGTCCCTTCCTAGGTCCTCCCTAGGTCCCTCATGGCCACCATCCCCAAGTGGCTAATGTCCCTCAAATGAAAAAACAAAACCAAGCCATAAAACCACTCAGAAGTGAACAGCCCAGAAGAGTTTACAAAATGCTTCCACATACTGGGCCTCAGTTTGGGGCACCAAGCCCCAGAAATGTCAGAGGACTTGACAAGGTCTCCCGGCCTGGAGGTAGCAGGGACCACGGGGCTCGAATGCACGTGCACACTGCCATCTCCCAGGCCTCCAGCGCCTTCCCGTGCGGGCTCCAAGCCACACAGGTCTTTCTCCAGCGACCACCTGCCGACATCCCAGCTCCGCGAATGGTTATGCTGAATTTGGTGCTGAATTAGCAATGTCAGCCGTGGCTGTAAGCAGAGCAGTGGGCCTGCATTTCTCCTGCGCTCCACTTTGAGGAACTAAGCAGGGAGACTCCTCTGTGAGGAGGCTGGTGTGTGAGGAGGCTGGTGTGTGAGGAGGCTGGTGTGGGAGGAGGCTGGTGTGTGAGGAGGCTGGTATGCGCGCGCACACACACATGCTCCTGTCAGCTCCAAGGCACATTTCACATCTTGGGTTCGGTCTCCTTCTCTCGCTGAGGCCCAGGCTCTGTTTCGCCCCAGGAGACATTCCGCAGGCAGACATTCCGCCCTCCTTCCTTGAAAGCTGCTCCAGCCTAGTGTTCAGTCTAGATAGTAAGGGTGGGTTGGGTCAGGCCCCTAAGTCCAGGACCTACGTCTGTACCTACAGAGCTGAACCTGGACTCCCTGGCTGGGCCAACTTGCCCTGCAGCTGCCCTCAGCAGCCCTCCCCACCCTTGCAGGGGGCTCTCCCTGCCCTCTGGCTTTCCCTCATGCATTGGGCTGGTCATGGGATAAGCTCCCTCTGGCTGTCTGACCACCAGTGTGGCAGGACTTGATGAACCAGAGCGACTTAGGACACCGTCCAGGTCTCTCTGACTCAGCCCTGGGCTCTTTCCACACAGCATTTACCAGGCGGGGCGCTTGGTCTCAAACCACAAAAATGGCTTTGAGTGGCCTAAGCAGAAGAGGGATTTATTAGAAGATTACAGGGTGACTTATGGGATTGATCAGAAGGACTGACCACTGGAGGAATGCGGCCGGGCCTGCCGCTCCTGGCACCTCTGACCGTGGCCGTGCTCTCGGCACTCTCTGCTTTCTGTGGCCTCATCTCAGACTCAGCGCTCTGGGAAGCCTTCCAGAGAGGCTGAGCGTGGTTCTGGACCTGCACTCTTCTTTGCTGGAGAAATCAAGTCCACAGTGTTGGGTGCCCCAAGTGTAAGGGGGAGGGATTCGATATTGTGCAAACGAAAGAAGGTGATAAGTACCCCCACACCACTCCATCCTTTTAGGATCCTTTATAAGAAGCTGGGTATTCCAAATAGACCCCTACTTCAAAGGTCATTTGCTTTTCATTGTGCCATTTTTTTTAAATTGAAGTTTAATTTACACACAAGAAAATGCATACACCTTAAGGATTCCACTTAATAAATTTTAAAAACCTGTTTATATATTGTGAAACTACCACCCAGATCAAAATATAGAACATTTCCATCACCCCAGAAAGGTCCTGTGCCTCTCCTGGCCAATCCCAACATCCTCTCCAGGGGAAATGATTGTTGTGATTTTAGCTTAGTTTAACCTGTTCTTGAACTTCATATAAAAAGAATCATACAGGGGAGCCTGGGTGGCTCAGTCGGTTAAGCATCTGACTCTTGATTTTGGCTCAGGTCATGATCTCAGGGTCCTGGCATGGAGCCCCGAGTCAAGCTCCCTGCTCAGTGGGGAGTCTGCTTGAGAATTCCCCCTCTCTTTCCCTCTGCCCCTCCTCCCGCTCACTTGAGTTTGCTCTCTCTCTCTCCCATATAAGTAAATAAATAAACCTTAAAAGAAAAAAGAGAATCATACATCCTTCAACCAAGCCATCAGCAATCCCATCATATGTGCCTTCAAAACACCTGACTACTTATCTCCTCCAAGGTTACCAGCCAGTCTGGACCACCATCACCTGTCACCTGGCTCTCTGCAGAAACCCTCTCCTCTGCTTCCTCCTTGTTTCTCTCTCGCACCCGGACCCCCCACCCCTGGGTGATTCTCACCGCAGAGTAACCCTGCAGAGGCTAAGCAAGACCATGTTCTGCCTTTGCTTGAAACCCTCCCATGGCCCCCACCCCACTCTAAACAAAAGCCACAGTCCTTATAATGTCTGCAAAGCCCTACGTGATCTCCCTCTGCTACTTCTCTCCTCTCACTCCCCCTTCCCTTTCTCCTCTTCAGTCACAACGTGCATGGTCCTTTAATACGCTAAGGATGCTCCTGCCTCTGGACTTTTGCCCTGGCTGTTCCCCTGAGTGCAAAGCTCTTCCTCTAGTGTCCACATGACACCCTGCTTTACTTTCCTTCAGCCTTATCAGCTTTACCAGCTCTGTTTTTCTCTAGAGCACTTACCACCGTCTGACACAGTCTGTTTACTGATTGACATGTTTGTTGTCTGTCCGTCTGTCTTCAGCATGTCAGCTCCACGAGGGTAGGGCTTTGTTAGTTTGCACGTGTCCCCAGTGCCCCACAGCATCGGCCTTGTCATAGGCACCAAATAGGAGACACAGAAGGGCCTAGGGTGCTATGGGCATAGGGTACACGAAAATGAGAATCAAGTCTGGCATCTTCTCCCTTGAGCTCATTATTTGGGTGTTGGATTCTGGAAGAGACTACTAAGAACATTGTTTGGGCTCCCTCTGCTCCCCACCCGAGATCTAGCTCACTTTGGCCCAAGCCCCCAGTCTCACAGCCTATGCGAGTCTAGTGCAGGCTCAGGAATTGGACGAGGCTTTGGGAAATGGTGAGGGGGAGCGCAGCCTGGGTGGGTGGGTCGGAGTTTGGGCAGGCAGAGAGGACAGCATGGGCTGTCATGGGGTAGTGCCACTTAGGTGAGATACGAATAGGGGGGTAGCATTTCAACATATGAATTTTGGAGGAACACAACCATTCAGTCTATAACACTGTCTGTGTGACCTTGGGCAAGCTACTTAACCTCTCTGAACTTCTGTTGGGGGCGGCTGGGTGGCTCAGGCGGTTAAGCGTCCAACTCTTGATTTTGGCTCAGGTCACGATCTCAGGGTTGTGAAATCGAGCCCCGCACTGGGCTCCACATTGGGCTCTGCACTGGGTGTGGAGCCTGCTTGGGATTTTCTCTCTTCCTCTCCTTTTGCCCCTCCCCACTCCCTCTCTAAAACATAAAATAAAATAAAATAAAAAAGTGATAGCACCTGTTTCACAGGGTTGTCATGAAAATTAAATGAGAGCATTCTTATAAAGCAATTACCAGAGCACCTGGTCCATGGTAAATGTAAAATAAATATTTACTATTTTAATCATTAGGGTTCTGGTCATTCAGTCCAAGGACAATGCATTCTATGCCCCTAGGGGTGGAGCAGAGTGGGGCAGGGTGAGGCTGGCATTTTAAAGAGAACTACATGCTGGAAAAGGTTAGGCTGATCTGATTTTCAGTGCACAGCCTCACTCAAGCTCCTCGGGATCTGAGGACCACATGAATAGCAGATAACTGCTTTTCACTCTTACCACTTCTGGCTGCCAATACCTGTGTTGTTGTTTTTTTGTTTTGTTTTGTTTTGTTTCTTTGCCTGAGAGCTTTCTCTGATTGCTTGACCCCATCCTGTCCAACTGTAACCAGGGAGTTAACATCCTACCCCAGTAGCCTTCAACTAATGACTGGTGGGAGTTGGCATATATAAATACCCCAGCTCCCTCGCCCCTCAGATGCCAGAACACAGATGTGTGCTCTGCACTGTCTCCCAGCCTTCCCTCAGCAGGATTCAGCTCTAGTCACCTACAATGACAACCTACTTCAAAATCCACCTTGCACTGGCTTCCTTCACCCACCCCCCGCCCCCGCCCCCGCCCCACCATCTCACTTCCTGATCTCCCGTGGGTCGTCCTGGGATCATTTTGCAAATAAGCTACAGGCATTCTTGTACTATTTGTACGATCCTGTCTCAGGGTCTGCTGCTGAGGGTGGCGCAGCCTAAAAGTCCGTCTTTGATGAGACCAGTCCTGCCAAGCTAGTGGTCATCTGAGAGGTCCACACCAAGCCTGACCTGTACCCCATAATTCAAGCTGCCTGAAAATAATAGACCCTTTGGGTTACTCAGTCAGAACCACCTCCATCCCCAGGCATTCCAGCTAGAAGATACCTTAAAGACAAATTTTCTCTCCTTTAAATTCCTTCTTACATACTCACATAGGCACTCCTACGTGACGGCTATCAAGCTATCTACCCTAGGGCGAGGATGACACATAGGTTCTATCTCAAGTGCCACCTCTGATCAAACAAGAGAAGCTACCTGGAGGCTCTCTCCAGGGTTACAGTTCACAGATATACCTAGTGATGTCTGCCTTGAGCACTGGATTGGGTGAGCGGTAGCCTTATGTCTACCACCCTGGCTCTGGAAGCAAATTATCTCCTTCACGGTAAAGCTGGATAAATTTTTCCCTTGCATTCTTAGTCCACCGAGGCTATCTCTGCCTCTTGATGGTCTACTTCCTTCCTCTGACTTGCCCCATCCCAGACAGCAAGCCTGTCTGCTGACCATGGCCGCCCATTTACTGGATGAGGAAACTGAGGCTCTGCAACATTAAGGGACCCTCCCAGCATCACAGAATTTATAAGGATAGAACAGAGCTTTTAATTCAGATCTACCTGACCACCAAAACCCCCACACTATATTCTTTCATAGAGGAGACAGTAATAAAGGTCTTTAACCAAAGAGAACAGACCAACAATGTCTCTTTTCATTAAGAGAACCCTTCCGTCCAGGGGCGTCTGGGTGGCTCAGTCAGTTAAGCAGTGAAGCGTCCAACTCTTGATTTCGCCTCAGGTTATTATCTCAGGGTGGTGAGATCAAGCCCCGAATTGGGCTGTGCGATCAGTGAGGAGTCTGCTTGGGATTCTTTCTCTCCCTCTCCGTCTGTCCCTCCCCCACTCTCCGTGAGCATGCATGCTCTCTCTCTCTCTCTCTAAAAAAAAAAGAGAGAGAGATAGAGAAGCCTTCAGACAATGGGCGCCCCATCCTTTGTTGTCTTCTCCAGCCAGGTGGAGTAGAAGGCTCTTTGGGGGCCAGTGAGGAGCCCTTCCCCACTGTACAGCCACCCTCAGTAATTTCTCTGCCAGGCTTGGGCTCCACCTTCTTGGGTCCAGACTCTCTCATCTCCACCTGGGACGGCTTGTTCTCACTTATATGCTATCCTTGAGCAGCTGACTCTCAGAGAGGGCTGGAAGCCTCCTGGGAAATCTGAAGGCAACATTCTAACTAGAGCAGGCATGACTGGAACACTTCCAAACCTCTAAGTTATGGAAAAATCCAGCCGAGACCTTCCCAGGGTGGTGACTCAGCACTCCCACAGGCAGGGGGCTGTGAACGGGGCCTCGGACCACAGCCTAGGCCCGGAGCCTGCTGACCAGGCAGCCTGCCCACCCGGGTCTGGCTCACACCCTCTCCCAAGTTGCAACTCGGGACTTCCAGTACATTCCTATTACTGCACATCTGGTCTCCCGCTTTTGAAAGCTGTGACTCCCTGCTCTGAGAAGCCTTAGGCATGAGACTCATGGACCCATGGTCTCTTCGCTCACAAGCCTAGCCTTCAACTTTCCCCTCCTTGCCCTTGTGGAGGTACCTAACTGGGCAGCTTGTTGCTGGTGCCGTGCTTCATGGAATAAGACAGCAGCAAGGGACAAGAAAGCAAGGAAGGGAGTGTGACAAAGTTACCACGACTTTCCTAAAGGCTAGGACTCTTCTCCTCTTCTCAGCTGAGACCAGGGTCCCTCAAGGATGCATTCACACCTGCCAGCTTACCACCCCTAGCTATGGACAATGCAGGGGTTCAGTGGACCAACTTTGAAGTCAACTACACCTGGCTGTAAATTTCTCATTAACAGGTGTCTTAGATCCCACTCTCTAGAATCAGAACCTGAGATGGGGATTCTTGGGCACATGATTTACTGAGGAAATGATCTCAAGAGAAAGGGAGGGAGGGAGGGAAGCAGGACAAGGTAGGAGAAGGAGAAGATGGGGTCTCAACTGGTGTCTAACCTCTGCCTGATTCCATAGGGAGCTCTGGAGAGTAAATGGTCCAGTGCTGTCTCCCCTTGAGGTAAGCAGGTCAGCTTTTATACCCCTGTGGCAATCAGTCATTGTCCATCCCTAGAGGATGGGGGCAGTGCAATGGGAGAGGAGGGTGTAAGTTCCCAGAAAGTTCTTGAAAAAAGCAAACCCATCAGCCACAGGCCATCCTCCAGAGAGGGTCTCAGATTCTTAGATGTAAGCTTTTAGCCACGCCCCTGGCAGCAGCTGCGGGAGGGGTCATTGGCAGGGGGGGGGGGGGGGGGGGTGGAGATCCAAGTGGGTCATCAACATTAGCTGTAACACTGGGCAGGATTCAATTGACAGTAAGTGTTGGGAAGTAAGCGCTAGGCCCCCGATACAAGATAAGTCCTCAGTGACTAAAAGCTACCATTCCTATTGCTTGGTGAAGTTATTTTAGTAAGGAGGTTAATTTTATGTGTCAACTTGGCTTAACATGGGGCATCCAGATATTTGGCCAAACATTATTCTGGATATTTCTGTGAGGGTGCTTTTAGATGATATGAACATTCAAATCAGTGGGCTTTGAGTAAAGCAGATTGCCTTCCATAATGTGGGTGGGCCTCATCCAATCAGTTGGAGGCCTGAATAGAGAAAAGGTCTGACCTTCCCTGAACAAGAGGAAATTCTGCCAGCAGATGGCCTTTGGACTGGCACTGTAACATCATCTCTTCCCTGGGTCTCCAGCCTAGTGGCCCACCCTTCAGATTTTGGCCTTATCAGCCTCCATAATCACATGAACCAATCCCTTCCCCTTCCACTCCCCCTGTTCCATTCCCTCTCTCTATGCATATTCAGTTGGTCTATTTCTCTGGAGAACCTGGACTACTACACATAGAAAGGAGAATAGGAAGTGGGCAGCTCAGGGCTCAACAGCATTGCCCAAGGACATGACCCTATATACCATCTAACCATGTTCGTAGGTAGCTTATGACCACTCCAAATCCCCACTTGTTCTGAGGCTTAACTCTTGGGAATCAAGACAGAGCCCCACTCTCCCAACTTGCCTGGCATCCACTGAGCCAGCTCCCCAAGCAGCCCCTTCAGGTAGGCACTCTGGTCCTGAGGCACCTCCCACCAGTCCCCACCAGCCCTGCCTCCAGATTCTCTGCACCCTGTCCTTCCCTAGCCTAAGGTGGTAGAGACATGAGCAGAGGGGTGAATCCCCAGAAGAGGGAGAAAGAGATCCAGAAGGGGCAGCATTTGCCAGAGTACACTGCTCCCACTCACTGCTGGTGTTCTCACCAGGATGCTGAGGACTCAGGCCATCTCAAGGGGACAAGAGGGAATGTGAGGATGTCCAAATATCCTCCTTAATTAACTTAGGCTCTATAGTGTTCCTTCCTTTCTTCCTGCAGTGAGGGCTCCCGACCCTTCCATATATCATCAGGACTGACAAATGCATCATGGTGCCCTGCCCCTGGCCTCCACAGAAAAGTTAGCACCTTGGACAAGGGAGCAATGGCGACCCCCCCCCCCCCCCCCAATAGGAGGACCACCTAGAGCCTTGGAGCATGACCTTGCTGGCATCTTGATTTCGGACTTCCAGCTTCCAGCACTGTGAGACAATAAATTTCTGTTGTTTCAAGCTGCCCAATTTGTGGCACTTTGTTATGGCGGCCCTAGGACCCTGATACAGTGAGTCTAGTTGCCAAAGTGCCAACCTCTAAATTTCTGAGGGAAATCTGAGGATTAGATTCCAGAAATTGGTGGCCACACCCGGGTACTGCCCTCCTTAGGGAGCTGTCAGAGCAACCAGCTGCACTTGCCCAGGCCAATTTTCGACCTCAAAACCACCATTGCCCTAATGTGGAAATAGAGGCTCAGGGAGGGTTAGTTACTCACCCAAGGTCACACAGCTGGCAAGAGGTGAGGCTAAGAACTTGAATTCAGACTGATTCTGAAGCCTAGGGTTTTTGTGACATGAGCCCCAGAGAGTATCCCCACCTGACACCATCTAGGCAGGCTCATCGTCGGAGCTTCATCCCTGCTGGCTCATCTCATAGATGTTTCGTGCCATGAGTCAGAGCGGCTGGAGACTTTATGAGCCCTCTAATGGGCTAACTACCTGATAACTTGATTATGCAAAAAGCCACATGTGAAACTCCCGCCCTCATAACCACATCATTTATAAGGAAATGAGACTACCTTCTCCTGAGGCCTTTGGCTGCCTGCCCTTTATGAAGGCTTAGTGGAGTTTTTCAGGCTAAAAGGAACAACAAAAAGGGGCTCCATTCCACCTTCCGCTCTGCTCCCAGTCCCAGAGAGCCTCAACTGCCCCAGGCCTCCTTCCAGTCTGGACCTCTTTGCCGTGGGGCCCACAAGGGGGCAGGAGGCTGAAGAGAAGACATGCTGGGGGTGGTTGAGGGAAGCAGAAGGGAAAAGGGAGAGAAGAGGGTGGCAGAATAAAGAGGTGGACAGACAGACAGAAGTGAATGGGGCCTTTCAGCTCCTGCTGCTCAGAAGCTAGGGCTGAGACAAAGCCTACCAAATGAAACAGAATTCTGTCTTCTCTGTCCAGGAACACCAGGCCCAGGCAGCAAGGCCAGGTCCAGGGCCGGACAGTGGCCAATGTGAGCCGCCCAACCCCCTCAATCATCTCCTCCTCCAGAGTTCAGGGACAGGGCTCCTCATTTTTCTCAGATTCTCTCTGACCTCTGTCTCCTTCACGGCTTCTTCCTTCCCTCTCCATGCACCTTGGAGTGTTTAGCACATGCCAGGCACGATGCCGGGACTCTGAGATGAGCAAGACCACACAGCCCCTGCTTCTCGGAGTCTATAACCAAGTCTCCCATCCTCCCCTTCCTCCTCCTTTTGTCCAGACCCCAGTGTTCCCAGGCAGCTCTCCTCCCCCCACCCCCTTCCTCTCACTACAACTTCATCGCCTCCCCAGATGTCACATGCCCATCAGTGGGAATGTCTGCCCTCTGGGACTAGTCGATTCCCACCCAGCTCAAAAGCCATCTCCTGAAAACAAATATTTTTCCTCATTCTCTTTTTGTTTATGATCTCAAAAAAAGGGGGGGGTGGAATTCAACAGAGTTAAAGACCCTTTTCTCCCAGAGTTCATCATTCTCCTGATTAATAAGAATATAGCACCTACTATACGCCAGGCCCTGCCCTAAGCCCTGTACATACATTAACTTGTTTAACTTTCCAAACAACCCCCAGGAAGTAGGCACTATTGTGCTATTATTTGGTCATAGTTACTTGTCCCCCTGTCCTTGCTCTGGTTCTCTGTGAGTGGGGCATGCTTCCTCTACTCCACTAATTTCATCCTGGTGTCTTGCTTTGGCCAATGGAATGTGGATGGAAGCAACATGCTGTTCTGAGCCAAAGATTTAGGAAGGCATCATGTGTTTCCGCTTCCCTCTCTTACACTTGTGACCTTTGCCGTGAAGAGAACACACCCTGGATAGTTGCTGATATAGACACGTGGAACAGATCTTAACCCAACCCATAGTCTGGAGACAAGCCCAGCAGAACCACAGAAAACTCAGGGTGCCTGGGTGGCTCAGTCGTTAAGCGTCTGCCTTCAGCTCAGGTCATGATCCCAGGGTCCCAGGATCGAGCCCCGCATCGGGCTTCCTGCTCAGCGGGAAGCCTGCTTCTCCCTCTCCCACTCCCCCTGCTTATGTTCCCTCTCTAGCTGTCTCTCTCTGTCAAATAAATAAATAAAATCTTTAAAAAAAAAAAAAAAAGAACCACAGACAACTCATAGACATGAATAAAAAACAAATGCTTATGGTCGTAAGCCACTGAGCTTTGTTTGGGGTTGTTTGTTATACAACATCAGTGTGGCAATTGCAGACTAACATAGTTGTCATTTCCCATCTTACGTATAAGGAAAGTAAAGCCCGCAGAGGTTAATTAACCTTTCCGAGTTACATAACTAGTAAGAGATGGAACTAGAATGCAAATCCAAGCGATCAGGCTGCAAAGTCCTGCTACTCTATATTGACTCTCACATTGAGTATTAGGATTCCTGAGAACATTTACACAGATACACACACACAAATATTACCCTATATTATTTTGCATGTTTTTGAACTATAAATTGCAACGTTATGCAAATCGTTATGTAGCATGCTTTGTTCACTCAGATGATACTTGTAACTCTTGTTCATTTTACCTGCTGCATTCCATTGTGTGAATGTATCCAATTTCATATGAGATGAACATTTTATTTATTTCCAATTTTTCTATTTCAGACTATGCAGCAACAAACATTCTTGTATTCATTTTCTCCTACATATGCAAACATTTCTCTAGGGTATATGGCTGAGAGTGGAATTGCTGGGTCACAGGGCATGTGAGTCTTCTCTACATTACCAAACGGCTCTCCAAAGTGCTATACCAATGTGCACTCCCTTGAGCACGGTGTGAGATCATCTGCTACTCCACGTCCTCATTTTTCTGGATGCTGTTGGTGCCTCACACAAATCCCCTTTGCTGGCTGGTACACCCCTGGCCCAGCTGCCGTGCATGTTGCTGCTAATGACTCCCAGATGCCTCCTCGCTGGAGCATTGCCCTTGGCCATGGGAGTCTCCCATCTTGTATATTCCAGGCCCAAAGTAAGCCTCTATTCATTTTTTGTTTTTTGAATTGGGTCCAAAGTGTAGGAATTAAAAATGAAAGCAAGAGAAGGAAGCCACGGCCACTGTCCCTCCCAAGCTCTAGGACAAAGGAAGACAAGAAGAGAAGAAGAGGAGGAAGAAAAAAGGGAAAGGCTCCAAGGAAGAAGAAAGTGGGGGACATATGCCTCAAAGCTGCTTCCCACATCAGGAGGGATGGAGGGTGGGAGCCGGACAAGCCTCCCTCCACAGGTGACAAGGATCCTGAAAACCGCACCTCATCCCCTATTTGGCCTCTCTCACCTGCTCCCCAGTCCCTCCTCCATACCCTTGTCTCTCTCTTTCTTTCACCCTGATTCCCTGGATGCCCCATTGCCAGGTGCCTGGCAGCGGTTCAGTGTTTATTACATGAATTCACAGATGAATTTCATTTGATATGCACAGAGGACTTTTAATAGGGGACAAAATGCTTTATAGAAGTTGCAAATCTATCATTCTCCCCCAACCAGTCACCAAATTCTACACTTACACTCGTCACACACAGGCACCTCCAAATACGAAACCACAGTCTTATTTCCCATAACAACTCTAGTTTCTCTTTCTTTTTCCCCTCCCTGGTCCCAGAGCCCTGCTTCCTTGCTCTCTGCAATGAGAAGGTTCCGCCCACCCTCTGCTCAGCCTGGCGCTCCAGACCACACTCCCTTCCTCTCTTTTCACTCATGTGCACATTCTTGGCAGCCTTTAAAACTTCTCTCTGTAAAATCCACGGGCTCCACCCTCACCCTGGCTCTCTGCAGCCCCGCCTAAGACAAGGCCACTTCCTCAGAAGTAGACCCACCCTACCTGTCTCGTCCTTACCATTCCTCTTATTCCTTCCAGGCCCCATGTGCACACACGCTGTAAGTATATACTGTATATAAAGCCACTGAAATATCTTCTTTGTATCTCTTCATTTTATGTAATAGCCTCCTTTGCCACCTTCCCCTCCCTCAGAGTGCTGACTTCCTCTGGGGAGGTATTGCCAACTCACAGCCCCTTTATTCTAGACCCTTGACCATGGATGCTATGGTAAGCAGAATAATGGCCCTCAAAGATATTCTTGTCCTAATCCTCAGAACCTGTGAATGTGTTACCTTCTATGGCCAAGAGTCTTTGTGGTGTGATTAAATTAAGGATCTTGAGATGGGGAGATTATCCTGGATTATCCAGCTTGGTCCAGTGTAATCACAAGGGTCCTTATAAAGGAAAGAGGGAGACAGGAGAGTCAGAGATATGATTATAGAAAGAGAGGAGAGGGGTGCCTGGGTGGCTCAGTCGGTTGAGCATCCGACAGGTCACGATCTCAGGGTCATGAGATCCAGCCCGCATCAGGCTCCACCCTCAGCACAGAGTCTGCTTGAGATTCTCACCCTCCCTCTCCCTCTCTGCCCCCACACCCATGCTCGCTCGCTCTCTCTCCCTCAAAATAAATAATCTTTTAAAAAGAAAAAAGAGGGGCGCCTGGGTGGCTCAGTTGGTTAAGCGACTGCCTTCGGCTCAGGTCATGATCCTGGAGTCCCAGGATCGAGTGCCACATCGGGCTCCCTGTTCGGCAGGGAGTCCGCCTTTCCTTCTGACCCTCCTCCCTCTCATGCTCTCTCTCTCTCTCATTCTCTCTCTCAAATAAATAAATAAATAAAATCTTTTTAAAAAAAAGAAGAAACAGAGGAGAGAAAGAAAAAGAAAGTTTAAGCTATTACACTGCCAACTTTGAAGACGGAGGACGGGGCCACAAGTCAAGGAATGCAGGAAGCCTCAAGAAGTTGAAAAAGGCAAGGAAACAGATCCGTTCCTAGATGGAATCTCCAGAGGGAACACAGAGCTGCCCAAATCTTGATCTTAGTTCAGCGAAACCCATTTTGGTCTTCCGACCGCCCGCACTGCAAGATAACAAATTTGCGTCATTTTAAACTACTTTGTTACACAGCAATAGGAAACTAAAACAGGCACCAATTTGTACAACTCGGGGTAGTTGTATAGTGCACCGCTGAGTAGCTGTTCACAGTAGCCTTGCTCGGTGCTGTCCCTGCATGATGCCTTCGCTGGCTACCGTCTGTATGTGACTGAGGTATAATGGCATCCATCAGCAGATGCCTTCATTTAGGTTCCTCCAGAAGCAAGAATTGGATGCAAGTAGTTTGAGAGGTGATGCTAGGAAACATTGGTAGGGGAGTGGGGAAGTGAGATAGGGAGGGGAAGGCAGCCAGTAAAGGTACCTTATCAACAAGTTACCAGTACAGACAACTAGAGTTCAATGCCATGGAGGAATTCTGGGAGCCAATGGAGAACATGCCCCAGTGTTACCTCCCCCCAGCCCCAGAAGGGAAAGGGAGCTAGAGTGTTTATGCATTTGCTCCCATCAGTCGCTGGTTGAGGGCTATACGGGGTGGTGGGGGAGTGTTTTAATCTCTGGGTGGCACACACGGAACCATGTTCATGCTTTGAAGAAAGTGCTCCAGCAAAGAGATGTGGATTTTAGCCACAGAACACACTAAACTACTGAGTCCCAAGCAGTGAGGTGGGTAACCATCCAGCCAGCAGCGCATCCACCCTCAGAAAGGAGGCACGCCCATATCCTTGGTTTCCACATCTCTCTTGACTAAAGTGGAAAGAGTAGGAGCTCTGGTTTCTAATCCAGGCACCTGCGTGGGATGCTGTAGACTGTCTTTCACTTTGGGTTTGTCACAATTAGATTGAAGCAAGAAGCAATACTGTGTGCCCTTCCTAGCTCATCATGTCAAGGGTATGTAATGTCAATATGGCTATTACTAGAGATCTTAACCTTGATCCCCTGGTTATAGTGGTGTCTGCAGGGTTTCTCCACTTCAATCTTTTCCCTTTATAATTAATAGGTATGCTGAGGAAATACTTCAAGATTTTGTTTCTTATCAAATTTTCACCTACTAATTTTCACAACCATCAGTGGATCTTGCCTGCAACTGTTATTACTATAGAGTTTGCCTTGTGGGGATTTTTTATTTCCTGCATTTTTAGACCTAGTTTTAAATTCTTCTGCACCTCAGTTTTCTCATCTGTAAATAGGGATAATACTTTTTCCTGCTAGAGACAAAGAACAACATTACATAAAAGTAAAAAGATCTATCCACTAGGAAAGCACAAGGATCCTAAATGTGTACATGCTAAAAAGAGCCTCAAAATATACAATGCAAAAACTGATAGTTTTGCAGGAAGAAATAGACAAATCCACAATGCCAAGGGGAGACTTCAATCCATTCTCAGCAAGTGATAAAACTATTAGAAAATCACTAAAGATAGAGAAAAACTCAACACTACTAACTAGCAGGATATCACTGGCATCTTAGGAATCCCGCACCCAGCAATAGCAGAACACACATCTTTTCAAGAATTCATAGGATATTCACCAAGATAAACCATATCCGGACCATAAAACAAACCTCAACTAATTTAAAATAATTGAAAACATACGTACAAAGTAGGATCTCTGACCATAATGGGATCAAAGTTAAAAAAAACCAATAATGGAATGACAACATGAAAACCTCCAAAATTTAGAAGCTAAACACACATCTAAATAATTCATGGGTCAAAGAGTCTCAAGAGACATTGTTTTAAAAGTGGAACTAAATTAAAATGAAAATACAATGTATCAAAATTTGTGGGAGGCAACTAAAGCAGTGCTGAATGGGACGTTTAAAGCACTAAAGGCTTATATTAGAAAAGAGAAAAAGCTTCAAATCAATCATCTAAGCACCTACCTTGAGAAATTAGAAAAAAAGGATAGCGCAATAAACTGAAATCAGGCTGAATAAATGAAATAGAAAAGAGCAAAAATCAATGAAACTGAAAACAAGAAAACAATAGAGAAAATTATTGAAACAAGAAGCTAGTTCTTTGAAAAATTTAATAAAGTTTATAAACTTAAGCAAAACTGATGAAGATAAAAAGAGAGAAGACAAGTAAAACCAATATCAGGAACAAAACAGGATATCACTTCATTCCTAAATCCATTAAGAGGATGAGGGGAATGCTAGTAAAAGATTTATGCTCACGAATTCAACAATTTAAAAGAAATAGACCAATTTCAACCTACCTAACTACCAAATTTCAACCAAGATGAAGTAGATAATCTGAGTAATCCTATTACCATTAAATAAATTGAATCTATAATCTAAAAATTCCTGCAAAAGAAATCTCCAGGTCCATACGGGAATTCTAACAAACATTTAAAGAAGAATTAACACCAATTTATACAATCTCTTCCAGAAAACAGAAGTGGGAACATTTTCCAACTTGTTTTATGAGGCCAATGTTATTCTGATACCAAAACCAGACAAAGACTGGAAAAAGAAAAAGAAGGAGAGGGTGAGGAGGAGAAGGAGGAGAAAGTGAGAGTTATGGGATGAGTAAATTCTGGGGACCTAATGTACAGCATGGTGACTATAGTTAACAACACTGTATTGTATATTCAGAAGCTCCGAAGGCAGTGGATTTTAAAAGTTCTCACTCCACATACAAAATATTATAGGGGTACCTGAGTGGCTCAGTCAGTCAAGCTCCCAACTCTTGGTTTCTGCTCAGGTCATGACCTCAGGGTCGTGAGATTGAGCCCTGTGTCAGGCTTGAGATCAGCACGGAATCTGCTCAAGGTTCTCTCTCCCTATCCCTCTCCCTGCCAACCCCCACCCCCTGCCCAGCCCCTGCCCCTGCATGCACTCTCTCTCTCTAAAATAAATTTTGAAAATCTTTACAGAAAGTATTATAACTATGTGAGGTTACAAATGTGTTAACTAATCTTCCTGTGGTAATCATTTTGCAATACATACATATGTGAAATCACTATGTTTATACCTTAACTTACACAATGTTATAGGTCAATTATATCTCAGTGAACCTAGGCAAATATAAAATAAAATTTATATGTAAAGGCATAGGCCTTAGAATTGATAAAACAAGTACGTAAAGGAAGAAAAATAAAGAGGAATCAGTCTACCCAATTTAGAGAGTTATTATATAGCTACAGTAATCAAGATCTTGTGGTATTGGCATAAGGATAGACATATAAATCAATGGAACAGAATAGAGAACCCATAAATAGATCCACACAAATACACCCAGCTGATTTTTTACGACGGTACAAGAGCAATTTAACAGAGGAAGGATAGTCTTTTCAACAAATGGTGCTGGAACAATTCGACATCCAAGGCAAACAATAACAACAACAAAACCCTTCAATGTAAATGTCACAACTTATACAAAAATTAACTCAAAATGAATCAAGGACTTAAATGTAAAATGTAAAATTTTAGAAAAAAACTTAGGAGAAAATCTTTAGGATCTAAGGCCAGGTAAAGAGTTCATAAACTGGGGCGCCTGGGTGGCTCAGGTGGTTAAGCATCTGTCTTCAGTTCAGGTCATGATCCCAGGGTCCTGGAATCCAGTCCTGCATCAGGCTCCCTGCTCAGCGGGGAGTCTGTTTCTCCCTCTGCCCCTCCCCCCTTCTCAAGCACTCTCTCTTTCTCTCTCTCAAATAAATAAATACAATCTTTTTTTAAAAAATTTAAAAAAATTTTTAGAAGAGTTCATAACAACATGAAAAGCACAATCCAAAAAAGGAATATTTGATAAACGGGACTTCATCAGAATTAAAAACTTTTGCTCTGTGAAGGACCTTTAAGAGGATGAAAATAAAAGCCACAGACTGGGAGAAAATATTTTAAAATCACATATCCAATAAAAGACTAGTACTTAGAATATATAAAGAACTCTGAAAAGTCAACAGTAAAAAACCAAACAAAAACCCCACAAAATATCAAAAACTAATGATGTAATGTATGGTGATTAACATAACATAATAATAATAAAAAAACCCCACAAATCCCAGTTAGAAAATGAGCAAAAGATTGACCAAGCATTTTACCAAAGAGGTTCTACAGATGGTTAATAAGCACATGAAAAAAAAAATGTTTTACATCATTAGCCACTGGGAAAATGTGTTCAACATCATTAGCCACTGGGGAAATGAAAAAAAAATTCAGAAACATGAATTTTAGAAAATGAGCAAAAGATTGGCCAAGCATTTTACCAAAGATGTTCTACAGATGGTTAATAAGCACATGAAAAAAAAAAAAACGTTTGACATCATTAGCCACTGGGGAAATGTGTTCAACATCTCATTAGTCACAATGAAATATTATTATACACCTACCAGAATAGCTAGAATAAAAAGTTGTGACCCAGAAAATGCTGGTGAGAATGCAGAGGATTTAGATCACTTACACATTGCTGGTGGGACTATCAAATGGTACAGCCACTCTAGAAAACAATGTGGTAGTTTCTTATAAAATTAAACACACAGTTCCATATGACTCAGCAATGGCACTCCTGGGCATTTATCCCAGAGAAATTATGTTCATACAAAAACCTATACATGAATGTTCATCACTATTGTATTGTCTTGACTATTTGTAATAGCCCAAATTAGAAACGATCAAGATATCTTTCAATGGGTGAATGGTTAAATAAACTGTGGAATACTGCTCAGCAATAAAAAGGAATGAACTACTGATACAATTTGGATGAATCTCCAGGGAATTATGATGTGTAAATAAAACCAATCCCCAAAGCCTACACACTGTATAATTTCATTTATAAAACATTCTTGAGATAACAAAATTATGTAGATGGAGAATTTATTAGTAATTGCCAGGATTTAGGGACAGCATGGGGTGGAGTGGGGTGGCAAGAATAATGGGTGTGATTTAAAAGGGCAGCACAAGGGATACTTGTGGTGGTTAAACTGTTCTGTATCTCAACGATGGTGGTGATTACATGGATCTACATTTGTGATAAGTTTCATAAAATGAAATAGATACACACACCTGTCTGCAGAACTGGAGAAAACTGAGTAAGATTGGTATATTGTATCAATGTCAATTTCCTGGCTCTGCTATTGTGCTATAGTTATATAAGATGTTACCATTGGAGGAGACTGAATGAGGGGTACAAGGATATTTCTGTATTATTACTCACAATTTCATGTGAATCTACAATTGCCTAAAAATAAAAAGTTAATTTAAAAGACGGCCCACTAGAAACCTAGAGGAATGTATATGCTAACTGTATAACATGTTTGAGAAAATGCATTTGATTTGAAAGAAAGTACATATCCACACCTACATTAGAATAAATCCCCAAACTGGATGGTAAGGAGAATTACATGATGGTGGATATCTGAGAAAGGAAGCTCTACATCTTGCCTTTTTTTCCTCAATGAAACCCATATCGGTTTGGAAAATCCAAATGCAAAGAGAACCTGGGGTAGAGCTCAGGGCGTCAGTAAGACCTCCCCAAAGAGATGACTGTGTGCATGCATTACATTAGATATAGCCAGGGCTCCCAAGAGTCAGGAAAGTGTAGAAATAACAGAATGAGTTGTGTACATCTGTGAATAGCCTAGAAAATCTGGAGAGTCCTGGATAATCCACCAAGTCCCCTTGACCCATCACAGAACTTTAGAATACCCCACAGATCAAGAAGGGCACAGGAATTGGCTGAGAGACAGCAGCCCCCAAGGAATCAAGCAGTCAAGGATGAAGGTGGGGCCAGCAAGGACTTGCTTGAACTGACCACCAAAGACAAAGTCAAAAGAGCGCATCTCGTGTGATGCTGATGTGGACAGTGATGATGCAGACCAGACGCCACCTGCCAAAGCTCTGGATTTCTGAAAGTCCCCTGGAAACAGGCAACAACTGACTGAGATTAAGGTGACACCAACACAGAATGAAGCTCACAGTAGAAACTGAGTTCAGGGGACGCCTGGGGGGCTCAGTCAGTGAAGCATCTGCCTTCGGCTCAGGTCACGATCCCAGGGTCCTGGGATCAAGTCCCTCATCGGGCTCTCTGCTCAGCAGGAGCCTGCTTCTCCCTCTCTCTGCTGCTCCCCCTGCTTGTGCTCTCTCTCCCTCTCTGGCAAATAAATAAAAATCTTAAAAAAAAAAAAAAAAAAGAAAGAAAGAAACTGAGTTCAGTTTAGGTTGTGAAAATTGAAAGGTATTTCTTGCACATCCGCATTTTTCTGCTGAGAGGCCCATCCATTAAACCAATAATATGCTAAGAGAACGGGGGGTTCTAAGTAAGTAATACAAGCCTGTTTTACCAACTATGTAGAGAAAAAGCTCTACTGTTCACATCAGGGG
The DNA here is from genome assembly GCF_004348235.1 of Phoca vitulina. Classification (NCBI taxonomy): domain Eukaryota; kingdom Metazoa; phylum Chordata; class Mammalia; order Carnivora; family Phocidae; genus Phoca; species Phoca vitulina. Next base: position 16,892,111 of record NW_022589725.1, on the reverse strand, counting down.
ATTGATTCTAATTGAGGAAGGGGAAGGTGGTACAAGGGTGGGATTCAGCAGTGGGGATGTAGACTTGTTTTGGAGTGGCCCCCATCAGTCCTCAGGTAGGGTAGTCTTACCTCTCTCAGAGGTCCCCTCCTACTCTCAAGGTAAAAAGTCCCCGTCCTTAGAATTCTTCCAGTGGGACCCCGGGTTCATTGTCCTGGCTGTCTTCTCAGGCCCTAACCACAGACTCCCTCAAGGCTCCTCTCTGCAGCTGTTTTGTGGTGTACGAGGGTTTCATCCTCTCACTTGGAGGGGCAGGGTGTAGCCAAACCTGTCAATGCCTCACACGTCTCTCTTGGCACTCACCACTGCACACCAAAAGCTGCTTACTGTGAATACCTGTAACTTTCTGCCTGAGGGCTTTTTTTTTTTTCCTGGTGGCAGGAACATGTTTGGTCCACATACCAGGCAAGCCAGGAGTGCTAGAGACTTAAGGCCCCCAGAGGCAACCCTCAACCAATGGTGAACAGGAAGTTGGTGGATAAATATCCCAGCTTCTTCAACCATTAGGCTGGACAGCTCTGAGGTAGGGGTTCTGCAGTGGACCCCAGAGTCCCCAAAGGGTGGAGCTTTTTGCCCACAGTGATATCCTACTTGAAAAAAACACACCCTATATTGGCTTCCTTCTCTTCCCTGTCTCACTTCTTCATTCCCTTAACTAGCACTTCCTGGGATCACCTCCCACATCAACTATTTGCATTTGAATTCTTGCCTCAGAAGCTGCTTTGGGGGAGAACTGGAAACAACATTAGTGGTAATTGCTGGCTAGTGTGTCAAATGAAATGCATTGTGTTCAATGAAAAAAAACAGACTCAAAAGGCTTTATACTGTATGATTCCATGTCCATATTATAGGAAAGGTAAGGATGGAGAATAGATTGGTGGTTTCCAGGAGTTAAGGGGAGGAAAGATGGGTTGACTACAAAGGAGTTAGCATGAGAACATTTTTTTTAGGGTGATGACTGCAGAGGTGGTTACATAACTATGCATTTTTCAAAACTCACAGAACTGTATATCATGAAGAATACATTTCACAGAGGCACAGATAGCCTTAAAGACACATGGCATTCTTGTCCATTCAAGACACATGCCCATTCTTGACATTGACAGAGGATGATCTAGAAGTCCAGGAAGGGAAAGAGACTTTCCCAGCACAGCTACTTCAAGACAAAACCAGAGCTGAATACCAAGTCTCAACAGTATTAGACGAGAGCTTTTTCCATCAATAAGTGGGGTCTCTGTAATCTAGCCAATTTACCTCAAAAGTTTGTACCTCGAAGAAAAACTGGTTATAAATTGGTACAATGTCAGTGGTCATCTTGGTAATGACGATCCTTAACATATCTGTGTCTTGAGTCTCTCAGCTCCAATCCTCCTAGGTTCACACTATATTCAGCCTTACAGGGATTCCCATACCTCCTCCACTGTGTTGGATCTCCTTCTTCCTGTATTGTGTCATTCTCTTTGGTTTACTCCCTCATTTTGGTAGAACACATCCTTTAGTTACTTCCAAGTAAAGGATGCATGAGATTGTGCATATCTGAAAGTCTTTATTCTACTTAGTTTTTGATTGATGGGTTGGCTGGTTATAGAATTATAGATTGGAAACAGATTTCCTTTAGAATTATAAGGATATTACTCTTTTTTATTCTACTTTTCAGTGTTCCTGGAACAGTTCCAGTGAAGAGAAGTCTGAAGCCATTCTGATTCTTGAGACTTGGTATATGACTCTTTTTTCTTTATTCAAGCTTGTGGAATCTCCTTTGTCCCCAGGGTTCTGAAATTTCACAAGTATGTGTACTGGTTGGGCCACTTTTACCCATTGACCTACGCACATGATGGGCCCTTTCAACCTGGAAATTTGTTTTTACAGTTTGCGAAATTTTTCTTGAATTATCTCATTGATGATTTCCTCCCCTCTCTTTCTGGAATGACTGTTATTCAGATGTTACAGCTTCTGGACTATTCCTCCTGCAGTCCTCTTTTCTTTCCTATTTTTCATTGTTTTGTCTTTTGGATCTATTTCTGGGAAATACTGAGTTTTTCATTTCTGCTATATGTTTGTTTGTTTGTTTGTTTTAAAAGCTTATTTTTGTTCCCTGTCTTCTAAAATAGCATCTTATTCTTGTTTCATGGGTGCAATATCATCTCTTATCCTTGAGAATAAGTTCAGGTTTCTTCCAAGTGGCTTATTTTTATGTTTATTTTGGTTATTAGTTTGCTTGTTTATTTGTTTTTGTTATTATTTCTTCCTTCTCTTGCTGTTAGCAGTTTTCCTCAGATATCTGGTAACCTGTAGCAGAAGTTATTGGGATCTTACCCATACCCCAGCTGCTGCAAGTGTTGGTTATTAATGGATCAGAGCTGCCCCTTTCTCTAGAGAATTGACCACAGTCAGGAGCTGCCTTGCCTGGGAGATTACGGCCTCCACTCTGGTAGCCCATAATCAATGATTGATTAATGTGTGGGCACAAAACAGCCCTCTTGCTTCCAGGTGAAATCAATCCTGTGGTGCAATTCACACTCCAGGGTTCCCTGTGGAATCAGACTGAGGCTAGACTCCAGCCAAGACCACACCCTTGCTCAGCTCCTTCCCTGGCTACTTCTGGAGGAGGTGAGACATGAGGCATGGGGAAGGCTTCTCCCGAGAGCCCACCCTCAATAAATCATGTGCACCTGAGTCTTCATTTCAGCATCTGTTTCCAGGGAACCTAAGGCATGATCTTTGGCTGTCTGTTCTTGATTAAGACTAAAGGCCTGGGGGCACCTGGGTGGCTGAGTCGTTAAGCATCTGCCTTCGGCTCAGGTCATGATCCCAGAGTCCTGGGGTGGAGCCCCGCATCGCATCGGGCTCGCTGCTCAGCGGGAAGCCTGCTTCTCCCCCTCCTACTCCCCCTGCTTGTGTTCCCTCTCTCTCGCTGTCTCTCTCTCTGTCAAATAAATAAATAAAATCTTAAAAAAAAAAAAAAGACTAAAGGCCTGAAAAGCTTATTGAAAGTGTGGGATTCAGACTTGTCAACTCAAGAGATTCACTGTAGGGTGACACGGGTTGTCATTTATTGGGATTTCTAATGTCAGGATCCTTAGTTCTTTCCTTTGGGGCTGGTCAGAATTCCAGAGACGAGGGGTGGAGTATGGCTGTCAGGGATTTGGTAAGCGAGCAGAGAAGAAAGCTGAGGATCTATGTGTAGTGAGTAAATATTCACTTAATGCCCCTGTTCTTCACATGAAACCTTTGCTCACAGCCATCCCTGGTACACTCAATCGAGAGACCTTCTGTTTTACCCTCTTCTAGAAGCTACATCTCCAGCCATGTGCCTGTTGGGAGATGGGGCTCTGCAGCATGGAGGGTGATAGAAGGGAGACTTTAATTGCTTCCCAATCACGTTTCACCCAGTTGTCCTGATTGTGGCTTGCTCAGTTCCAGAGGTTATCTAGGACTGCCAATTCCTTTTATTTGTTTGTTTTTTGGAGTTTTTGTTTTGTTTTGTTTTTAGGATTTTGCCATGAAAATAAGGCTGTTCTTAGCTTTTCCTGGGTTTTTCGCTTTCTTGTCTGCTAAGTCAATTGCCACTCATCCGTTTTCCAGCTTACAAAATTCTTTTTGCCATTGTCTCCCTTTCTATCCTCTCTGTCCTTGTGAATTTGTGTCTTTTTAAAAAAAAACAATCCCTTGGGGCGCCTGGGTGGCTCAGTCATTAAGCTTCTGCCTTCAGCTCGGGTCATGATCCCAGGGTCCTGGGATCGAGCCCTGCATCAGGCTCCCTGCTCCGTGGGGGGCCTGCTTCTCCCTCTCCCACTCCCCCTGCTTGTGCTCCCTCTCTTGCTGTGTCTCTCTCTGTCAAAAAGATAAATAAAATCTTTAAAAATAAATAAAGAATAAAAAACAATCCCTTTAGAATAGTTTTAGTGGCTTTCAGGAAGGAGCAAAAGTAGATGTGTGGGTTCGTTTCACCATTTTAACTGGGGAGGGGGAGGGAAGAAAGAAGCCTCTGGTGGTATTAGAAACACATTGCCTCCCAGCATTGTTCTCCCGGTATGCTCCTTTGGATGACAGACAGGCGAGTGAGAACTCTAGGTAAGGGAGCCAGAGGCCTGTGACGGAAGCCGTATCTCAGGGCGGAGGACACACTCCACTACAGAGTTCAAGGCTCTTCCCCCAGTCATGGTCTTTGCCTGCCTCAGAGCCTTCAGAGGGCATGAAGGACTGAGTCCCGATTACAATCATGTGGGTTAGAAGGGCGGAAAGCCAAGACAAACCACGGAAGCCTGCTTAGAGGAGGTGCTGCAATAGCAGGAGAAGCAAAAGGAGAAACAAAACAGGGGGCTCATCTTTCTAAGGAGAGGGTTCATTCTTCTAGCTCTGCTTCTATGACTCTGGGATGCCAGAAGTCATTCCAGAAAGCCTGCCTGCTTTCTTGCTCTCTCTCTCTCTCTTTCCTGTGCCTTGCTTTGGGACGAGGTGATGATGGCGGAGAGCTATTTGGGTAGATTGGATAGATTCAAATGGGGGAAGAACCACTATAGTTCCTTTTTCTTAGAACGGTTTGCGGGCAAAGATATCACCCCACTTCACTTCCTCTTACAAGCTCAGACCTAAGAACAAAGAGAAAAGGTAATGACACAATTGGGTGAGAGAACTCAAGAGGGGCAGGAATTGTGGTGGGGAGGGTGGGGGGTTTCTAATGGTGGTTGTAGTGGTAGAGGGAGGAGGACCTGAGCTAGGTAGCTTGCCTTGCTGCACAGCCATAACTTGAAAGTTCCCTGATGGTCATTTAGAAGCAACAGGGAGATGGAAATCATAAGGTAGATACCCCAGCCTCCTCATCATTTGGGAGGACAGTGTTGAGACTGTTCCACCAGGTTTCTCTGAGGTGCCCATGGCAGTAACTGGCTCATCAACACCCCTTCGGATTAGCTTTTCTCCCTTCTCTATCTTGCTTTCCCATTTCTTCACTCCTGTTTCCACTATTACCTGCATTCCAGCCCTTGTCTTGGGCCTCTTTTTGGGAGAATCCACACTAAGACAGGTGGACTCCAATGCGATGGTTAGTCTGAGCAGGCCGCACCACCCCTGGGAAGTTGTGCTCCCATTCTCTCCATCTGCAGCTGGCCTCAGCTAACTCTCACATGGGCTCCTGAGCACATTTATATTTTCAGGGCTCTGAGTTCTGTTTGGGTGATTGGGCCTGTGGGTGCCAGAAAGGCAGTATGGATTGCTGGTGGCTGAGGGCAGAATCCCTGCCTTCTGTTTCTGAGGGTGGACACAGTCTTACCCAAAGCCACCATGCACATAGGAACCTACACTTCCTCCCACATTTGCACTGTTTCACAATTGTATACACACATCCTGCACCAAGGAGCAATTCAGGCCTCTATGGGCAGGGTCACACCCCATCTAGAGGTCCACATGGGCTATTGGGAGGGTTCTTGGAGGAGGAGGCCCAGGAGAAGACTGGAATTCTCAAATGAAGGGGTTCAGAGAACACAGGAACACACCTCAGGTTCTCACAGAAATAGTGAGATTCCTCTGCTGACCCAGTCCAAAGGGTCAAAGCATTGACTGGTCGACCCTTGAAAGGGTCATCCAGAGGTCTAGATAACTAAGCAGCCAAATCTTTGGCCAATATGAGGAATGTTTTTCTGGGATAGTGCCCACCACTTAACAGATGGATAGTTCTCACCAGGAGGAGAGGATGGGCAGAGGGGTTGGGCTGAGGACAACCTTTGATTTCTAGCTTCTCTTAGAAACACTGATTTTGCCTTCATTGGCCATACAGTCATTCAACAAACTCTTATTGAGCACCAGATCCAAGATGACTAAAAGCAGCCCTTGCTCCCACTACAGTTACCATCCAGAAAGTTGCTGTTCCAAAATTGGTCACTACCATTTGATTTAAAATTAGATGTCATTTATTTTCCAGAGGGTAGAGGGGTCTTGAAAGACTTCTGCCATGCAGGTAAGGGTGGTTTTCTGAGTAATGGGTTAGAGTGAGGCAAATGCTTTAAAAGAAGTATAATGTAGGAAGAGGATGAGAGAGGTCTGAGGGGAGAGGAAATAGAGAGAGAGATCCTCTGAGGCCCTAAACAGTGAAGGCTTTCCCACTCCTCCATCACAAGGAACAAGAGCCCATGTTAGCTGAGAAAGCCACTACTTCAAGTCCTGGACGTCTGCTGTTTGGGGGGTGCTCACCTAAACTGCCCAGATCTCTCTAAATGTACCCACACTCCACCCGCACATGCTTCTCCCTCTCCCACTCCCCCTGCTTGTGCGAGTGAGAACTCTAGGTAAGGGAGCCAGAGGTGGGGGCGGTTGGGTATACTAAGAGGGAAGTAGAACCTTCTGTATCACTAGACAGATAGGATCATGGATCAGCTTGTGAACTCTAGCTGGAGACACCAGGAGACCAAAAAATCTGACTTCTCTCCCAAGAGGAACAAGGAACAATCTACTCTCTCTCTCTCTCTCTCTCTCTCTCCTGAGTTTGTCCATAAGGACAAAGGACATGAAGCTAAAGCCACTCCACCCTCTACCCTACAACCAGCTTGGACTAGAGAATTTCTAGCCAAGCTTTTTAAACAAACAAATAAAACAGGTTTCCTAACACGTTGAGGGTAAAGGAAGCCACAAGAAGGGAGGAGAAAGAAAAGAGAGTTCAGCTCTTCTCACCCCTGTGGAACCTCCCTGGCCTCCCAGGGAATATCACCTCTCCCAACAACCATTGCTTCCTAATTGTTTTGCCAATCACCTGCTAGGTCTTGAGGAGACATTGTTCCCATTGTTGAAGGGCTCACATTCTGGCGGGGGAGTAAAATACCAACAAATGGGTATGAATCCTAAGTATGCCTGGGGCTCACAGGGACTTGGGTACAGGACCCAGGAGGATTCCAAAAGAAAGTCTGTCAACAAGGTGGAGAAAGGAAGGAAGACTTCATTAAAAAGTGACTCTTGAGTGTTCCTAGATAAGTTTTGCTTTCCTAGTAAAGAAAACATCAAGAACACAGGCACTGAGGGTGAAACATTGTGGTGTTGCTCTGGAAATGACCGGAAAGTAAAGATCAAGTGGGTCACTTTAGAAAAAGACAGTGACATGGGCAGATCTGCATATCCTGGGAATTGATTTGCATGGGAATCAATAGGCCAGGAGAGAGACGAGGAGGCCTGGTTTAGACAGAGTGACAGGTATCAGCAAACCAGAGTTGGGAAGGTCCTTCTGGTGACAACTCCCTTTGAGAGCTAGAAGGGAAGTGAGAGAATGAAAGGGCCCCTGAGGTTCTTGGCTTGAAGGGCAAGGGGTAGGTGTTGATAGGCAGCTTTAAAGGAAGAATGGGCCTCCCCCATCCTTCCTTTTGTCACACTCTACAGAGCACATGCCTCCAACCATCTCTCACCTTGGGGGACTGTAACTGCTGGGTAACTTCTTGAGATGTTCACTGATGTTTTTGTCTTTACTTCCCCCTTGCCTTGGAAGCTTATGGCTTGCAAAGCAGAGGGAATTTGTCTATAGGCACTTGCCATGATGAATTTGCTTCCCAAAGTTAAGCCACTGAGTTGCTTATGGTTTATGTGAGGGAAGGCTGGAAGATAGGAAAAGGAAGGAGAACCTCAGAAGGGAACATCAGGACTGAGCTGTACCCTCACACTCAGCTGAGGAACCTCAGAGGGGAAGGCTGTGAGGCCTCCTACAGGCTCCCAGCATCCCCAAAGATTTCTGTGGCCCAGGAGTGGCAGTGCCAAGGGGCTAAGAAAGGAGGGTGTCTCCACAGAGTACACCGTCTACCAAAGACGAGAGGCCTTCACAGATCCTTGGAGCTGCAACACCCCAGGCCTTGATTTTACAGAAAGGTCTGGGCCCTCTTCAAAACCATGGTCAGTTTCTTGCCTGCCCTGTGGAATGAGGGCTGGGGGCTGAGGGGACCAGGTCAATGCAAATAAACAATGTAATGCACTCTTTCTTGCACACGCTTCTCTCCACTACCTGGGCAGATTCTGGGTCTCATCTACCACTATGGTCCCAGCATTCAGCGGAGAGGACCTGCTGCAGGAGAGACAAATGGAGGAAGGGGGCGGTGTGTACTGTCTTTCCATCTAACTAATGGGCATTCCCGTGCCCTCGGAGATTGGGAGGCTGGATGCTAGGAAGGAGGTGGCGTTCCAAACTTTCACCTTAAAAAATGTTTATAGAACACGCAAAAATACTAAACAGATGAGGGAATCGGTCTATCTGCTGCAGCCCCGCCCGTGGAAATGCCCCCCTCAGGGGGCGGGGCGGAACCAGGACAGGACACCGAGCGCCGCGCCTGCGCACTGCATACTCTGAAGCCAAGGCGCCCTCAGCGAGGTGGGCGGGAGCTGCCCGGGCATCCGGGTCCCTCACCCCGCCCCCGCGGCATGAATGAGAGGCGCGGCGCCCGCCCCTCCCCCGCCGGGCCCGCCCCTCGTCGGGGGCCGCCGCGCGCAGTCTGCCGCCGCCACCTCAGCCGCGCTCGGTGCCGACGGACGCTCGTCGCCTGCAGCCTCCCTCCTGCCGCCTCGCGCTGACGGTCCCGCATACCCGCCGCCGCAGCCGGCGCGCCCGAGTAAGTGAGGGAGCGAGGGCAGGGCACCGGGGCCGTCGCCCCGGGGCCGGGGCTTAGGGGACCGGGCGGCTCGGGGTTCGGGATGCTGAGGAGACCGCGGGCCCGCGCCAGCCTCCCCCATTCACACTCCCGGGCGTTTCGGCGGGGACGGGGAAGGGTGGGACAGCGGCCCAGGCCGGGAGGGACGCGGGGGGGGGGGGGGGTCCACCGGGGCCGGAGGCTGAGTCCCGCACAAAGGGCGGCGCGAGGCTGTCTGTCACGGGGAGGTCACAGAGGGAAGGTTCGCGGCGCCCCGCACGCCCCGCTAGCCCGTGCCCGGCGTCGGTCCCCGGGCTGGGGAGGCGGCTTGGATGAGCCGGGAGGCGAGGACGAGGATGGCGAGGACGGCTGCCTCCGCGCTGGCCATGGGAACGCGCCTGGGGGGGTGCGGCGTGGCAGTGTTTTTCCTGGTCCCCACCTGCCCCTCCCCTTTCTTTGTGGCGTTTGTCTCGTGCCCGTTTGTCACTGTGTGCATGGCTGTGGGCTGGGGTGAGATCTCTCGCCTCATCTTACTCATTAATTAAAGTCAGGTGGTGGCCCCTATCTGTGGGTGGGGGGCGTGTGTGCTTCCACAGGCCGGATAATTAAGGACCCTCCTTTGTTTCCGGAGACCTAATTTTGTGTGTGTGTCCGCCCGTCCGTCCGTCCGTCCGTCCTCCGTGTCCCCTATGAAATGAGAGAATCAGAGATTAAAAAGGGTATGAAGAAAAAGAGATATTAATTCATTAGAACTTCACCCAATTCTGTCTCTGATATTCTTTCAAACAATATTTTATGTTTCTTACTGTAAAACCAGTGCGTTTTGTTAATTGAAAATGAATATTTTTATATGTTCATTGAAAATTAATATTCTCATATATCTGTATACTTAGAACACTTTGCTTTTTGGGTTTAGGTAATGGTAATATACTCCTATATTATGTGTATGGGAATACTCCAGAACATATAGGACACTGCGTTCTGGGTTTAGTTCATTGGTAATATGTCTCTTTACTCATACATACGTCTACAGAAATACTCCAACATATCTAGGACACTGTCTTCTCAGCTCCTCAGTAGAAGCAGATTTTGTTTCTCCCTGTCTCCCTGTGTTAAGAAGGTGGTCCAGCAGGTTCTCTCCACCTCCTTGCTTTTTTCTCTGAGTGCTTTGGCAAAGGGTTTTATTGCATATTACCCTGGCATGCGTCCTTGCTTTGATCTGAATTTTCCTGTGCTCTGTTGTCTGGTTGTGTGGCCCAGCTCAATGGCTCCTCTTACAGGACTACTGGAAAACAGAACACCTTTTATCCTTGTCCTCGTCCCCAGAGAAAGAAGGAAGCTCTGCAGGTTCCCACAGACTTTGGTTCCATGGGTTGGACTGCCTGACTTTGTTGTCTTGGTAGTTATGAAGAGTTACAGTTGATGCAGACCAATTAAAAGGAGGCATTTGTAATAGTTTGGACCTTTTTCTCTTTTTATACCAGATTTTATAAGTTTTAGAATATTGTTGGTTGCATTTTCAGTTTCTTTTTTACCCTTATAATTTTGCAGAGAGAGAGGAAATTAGCTAAACTTGTATATAAGAAACACATTTTCAAAATAGATTTTTCCTGTGCTCTTTTGATTGAAAATAGTGGTAAAAAAATTAAGATCTTATTGGGTGATATGAATAATTGAATTGGTTCAGTTTTAAGATTCTCTTTAAGATTATTTTTTAATCATCTGTATTTTAATTCCTGGTAGTTTTTAGTGCAAAATGAAATCCAAACTAAGCAGTCTTCCACAGCATCTGTTTATGAATATTCCCTCTATTGAAAACATTTGCTTTTAATTTGAAGGGGAAATTTTCCATTGGTTGGATAGGAATATATTATTCTTGGTAAAAGTCTTAACTTATGTTAGCATGGTCAAATTCTTTTTTTGTAAAAGTAAAATTAGTAAAGGTTGACTTTGGAGAACTTTTGTTTTTATGATGAAGAATTTAAATAAAATTTTAGTATCAATGAACTTAACTCAAAATAAGTTAACTTAAAAACAAGGCCTTCATTAACTTCATAAACTAGTGTCACTAATATTGAAGCAACCCCAATAATTTATAACTGCCTGCATGAGATTTTTTTTTTAGGAATTCCCTTAAAACAAACCATAAGGGGAAGTCTTAGATAAACAGAGTAGTATAACCGGAATTATCACTGAAACAGGCTTGCATAGTACCACACAGTATTGTGGAACTTTATTTTGCAAGAGTGACTTAGCTATTGTTTGTATCAAGAAAGGAACTTAAAAACATCCTGGCCTTTTTATTCGGCATTCTGTTAATCAAATTCTTTACCAACCCATCGTTTAGCATTTCTGTAGTATGATGTTTGAAGAAAAATTCTGAAGTAATTTCTGTATCATGAAAATAGATTAAATTATGTTAAATGCCGTTTTAGTAGTAAAGATATTCTTTCTATTAGCAATAGTAATACTGTTATGTCAGTGATGGTGATAGCATGTATAGTAACACTTTGTTACCTCAAACTGCGGTATTTTATTCCCCCAAAAATGTCTGATAACAAAAAGTAGAGCTTTTTTTCTATTGAGCACTTTCTATCAATAATTGTTTTGTTTCAAATGGCAGCTTATTCTAAAATCAGTAATAGGGCGCCTGGGTGCCTCAGTCATTTGAGCATTTGCCTTTGGCTCAGGTCATGATCCCAGGGTCCTGGGACGGAGTCCAGCATTGGGCTCCCTGCTCAGTGGGGAGTCTGCTTCTCCCTCTGCGCGTCGTGCGTGCGCTTGCGTGCTCACTCTTCCCCACCCCCCCAGCCCTGCATGCTCGCAAAAATAAATAAAAAATTTTTACAAAATAAAATAAAATCAGTGATAAAGTAATGTTATAATGTATTAACTTATATGAAATTGCCATTTTTTAGATTGAGTAGTAAAAAATCAGCAGTTTCAGAATGTTGAAATGCTTTCAACTCTTAGCAGTTCTTTCTGGTATTTACCTTTATATTTACTTCATTCTTAATGTTTAAACTTATTTCTTGATTTTCCATCTTTGGACATCATCTGTGGACTTCTATTTTGGATGTTGAGGACTTGGTTGTCCTACATAAGTACAGTTCCCAGTCAAGTCAGTATTCAGTATTTATATGACTGTGACAATGTACCTGTTATTCACAGATGAGCCATGTAGCCTACTAGTATTACATTTTCTATCTTGTGCTTTTGTTTCTCTAAATTAAATAATTGCCTCTTTTGTTTGTTTTTCATTTGCTTTGTTTTCTTTGTACCAGTCACTGACTCATCCTCAATATCTGACAACTGATAATCTTTCAATATTTTCAGGTAATGTTTCATTTCTTTTTCCTTCCTGTCATCTAGGACTTCCCTTTGCCATATCTTGGGAATTCTTTTTGCCTTCCTCCTGTGTTGGATCCTTTATTTCTTGGATCCTATGTCTTCCTTATTCTATTGTACCTTCCAGAGACAGGGCACATACAAACTGACATTCTTCCTGAATTCAGAAGTTGCATATCTGGAAATGTCTTCGTTTAACCCCCACACGTGAATCGAATAGTGGTTTAGCTGAATATTCTAGATTGAAAATTAGTGTCCCTCTTTTGAAGGCATTGTTCTATTAGCTTCTGATGTTGCTATTAAGAAGTCCAATCCAAGTCTAATCCCCATTCCTATTTTTCTCCCACTCTGGAAGATTTTAGGATCTTCTGTTTTAGGATCTCAGTTACCACAGAGAAAGTTTCTTCAAGCAATGAAATGCAATCACCTCTGAAACGTACAAGACTATCAGGTGCATTTTAAAAAATCTACCTTAGGGGGCGCCTGGGTGGCTCAGATGGTTAAGCATCTGCCTTCCTCTCAGGTCATGATCCCAGCATCCTGGGGATCAAGCCCGCATCGGGCTCCCTGCTCAGCGGGGAGCCTGCTTCTCCCTCTCCCTCTGCTACACCCTCTGCTTGTGCTCTCTCGCTCTCTCTGTCAAATAAATAAAATCTTAAAAAAAAAAAAAACTACCTTAGGAAGTAGCAGAAGCATTCATGACCAAAAAGAAATAATCTTTAAGCTTTATGATTAAATATGTCGTGACTAAATATGACAAATATATTATTTACAAGAATTTCTGTTGTGAGAAGGTGGAGACAAATGGAGCTATGTAGACCACAGCTTGATTGGACATTGTTAGTAACTGTGACATGGATACATATGCTCTTGGATACATATTTTTTTATTTTATTTTTTAGCCAGGAATTTTTTTTTCTATTTATAGCTGTTTTATCTCTCATCTGGTTTTTCCGTGAGTGCACATAAGTGGTTGAATATTAGAGAACTTAGATTCAGGACCAGAAATCTGAAGTGGACTCTCAGCACTGCCCAGGAAAGCGATCAGATTCCTAATATTTTTGCCTATAACTATTTAATAATTTCTTCCCACTCTTTAAACTCATGAGCAGCCCACCCTTCCCCATGCAGATAAGCAGGCTACATATTTCATTGAGGTTTAGAAGTTATAAGACAGATACCACTCAACTTCCACTCACCAAATCTAGAAATCCACCTTTCTTAGGGCCCATGTTTTATGTTTTCTTCCTATGAGAGGCCAGCTTCCCTCCCTTCCATATTCCCTCTAATATCTACTCAAGGACTTACTCCTGAATTTGTCTCTCTTTTGCATCATCAGCAACCCTCCAAGGCACCATCCATGTCAACATACAAACATGCTCTGATGTTGCCCATCTTTAAAAATAATTTTAAAATTACAACAAAACTAAAAACAACTTCCCCCTGACCTCCCATCCATCCCTTTCATTTACCTTCATAGTTAAATGTCTCAAAAGAGAAATACACATTTCCTTCCTACCTCCTCTGTAAAATGTATAACTCTGAAATTCTGTTAACTGATTTTTTTGTCTCTTACCCCGACTAGAACCTTAGCTCCAGGAAGGCAAAGATTTCCATCTGCCCTGTTTACCACTCTGTCCCTTAGAATAGCAACTGGCAAAAAAAGGCAAAACTGACACTTTTAACCTGGTAGAATAGCTCTTGCTTTTTAAAAATTTCTGACAAGAAAATCAGTGTATGTTAATTTTTTTAATTACCACTTTTTAAAAAAGATTTATTTCTTTATTTTAGAGAGAGAGCATGAGCAAGCATGAATGGAGGGAGGGGCAACAGGAAAGAATCTCAAGCAGATTCCCTGCTGAGCATGGAACCCGAGGTGCTCAATCCCAGGCCCCTGAGCTCATGACTTGAGCCAAAAATCGAGAGTCGGGCCCTTAACTGACTGAGCCACCCAGGTGCCCCTAATTACCACCTTTTGCTACACTTAGAGTTGAAAGAATTACAAAGACTATTTTAATGATTGAATTTTTCCCTACATTTCATTCTTTCATGAGTATAACTTAACACTGGCAGTTGTGCACCCAGATTCTTGGAGTAAGACTGCTTGGAGTTGAATTCCAGCTCTTGCAATTTAGCCATGTGACTTTGGACAGGTTTCCTGATGACTCTGTTTCTTCATCTGCAAGATGGAAATAATAGTACCCACCTCATATGTTTGTTGTATATATCAAATGAAATAATATGTAAAATGCTAAAGTCAGTACTTGGCATGGGGATAAACACAATGAAAACTGTAATTACAGTTATTATTTGTATAGCCTTCTCCAGTTTCTAATGTTTGATCTAATATTTTTGCTCAGAGCACTTCTATCTCATAAGGTATACTGGCTATAAATGCAACTCAGCTGGTTTTTTTTTTCTGATTGCTGGCCTCTCTATTCCCATATTAGTAATAGATTAGTCATAGATTAGTAAAATGATCTACAATTGACAGATTAGTGATAGATTAGTAAAATGATCTACAATTGTCAGATGAACTCCCCCTTTTTTTTTTTAGGAGAGGGAGGGAGAGGAAGAAAGAATCCCAAGCAGGCTCCATGCCCAACACAGGGCTCTCTCTCACAACCCCGAGATGACCTGAGCCAAAATCAAGAGTCCGACGCTTAACCAACTGAGCTACCCAGGAGTCCTGACAGATGAGCAACCCTATAGCACTTCGCAACAGTTTGGTCACTTGATAAGTCATTTTGACCACTTAATAAAATATTTTTATGTCAAGCCAAGTCCTGTTCTTTATTTGGCTTGCCTGGAGGAGAGGTCCTTTCTTCATGTTATTCCAGATTAAGTTTTCTTATTTCTAGAAATGGAACTTTTAAAACACTCAATACATCATTAACAGATCTTTTTGTAAAATTAGCTGTAAGGTGGGGCACCTGGGTGGCTCAGTCGTTAAGCGTCTGCCTTCAGCTCAGGTCATGATCCCAGGGTCCTGGGATGGAGCCCTGCATCAGGCTACCTGCTCGGCAGGACGCCTGCTTCTCCCTCTCCCACTCCCCCTGCTTGTATTCCCTCTCTCACTGTGTCTCTCTCTGTCAAATAAATAAATAAAATCTTAAAAAAAAAAAAAAATTAGCTGTAAGGGAAAAAAAGCAGCTGGAAGACACTCTTCACTTACTAGTTAGCTGGGAGGATAAGTATATATAGCAATACAAAGTCTACTTTTAGGGCCACATGAAGGATACAGACAGGCTCTGTAGAAGTTCAGAGTAGTGAGGGTCATGTCTTACAAGCCTTACAACTTTTCTACATGTTAAATTGTCTGTTTAGCCTGTTTTCTTCTTATTTGACCTGATATTTATTTTGAAAGTTTTCTTAATAATCATGGGAACAGTTTAGATTTTAAGGTAGATAATACACAAGGTAAAATGAGAGCAACTCTTAACTTTAGAAATTATTTCTTGAAGTAATTGACTTAGCAGTTATTCTGCCTCTTTCTTATCTAGGTAGGCAGTGGGGATTCCTCCAATTATCTGAGCATTTCAGACATCAGAGTATAGTGCTGGGTAAATTGAGGGTTCAAAAAGAATGCCAGATGGTTTGAAAGGAATTGTGAGCACTCCAACTAGTGCAGCCCATCGAAAGCCAGCTGGCTGAGTTTCCTCTGCTCTGGAGGTAGGAACCAGACACTTTGTTCCATGCCAGCTGGCCCGGGAGTTGCTGGCCAGTGGCCTTACTTTGGGCTGGCCATTCCTGGGAAAACCAGCCTCGGCCCTCCATCTGCCCTGAGAACAGTCTGACACCAGAGAGTTGCTCTGTGCCTCCATGGTACTCCAGAGAGTTGGAGCAAGCCTGAGTGGCAAGGAAGGAAAGCCACTTTTTAGATACCATTACAAGTGAACCTCACCTTAAGTTGTAAATTTGCTCTGAAAAAGTGAAATGCAAGTTGAATTTTTATGCATTCAGTGCTGTTAGGTATACTAGAGTTGCTTACTACCAAAGTAACTGTAGTGAATGTTTTTATATTGTAAATAACTTCCATTTTACCTGCTTTCCAAGTTCCTTTTTTTGTTGACTTTTCTTAAAGTGAGGTTTGCCTCTTTTCATTGTCATCTTCTAAAGTTTTGGTCATTCAGATTAGTAAATTTTCATCTTGTCATAAAGCTTGCTTCTATATAAACCATAGGCTTCTGTGGAAGGTTAATTGTGTGTGTTGCCTTAAAATCTGTGTCTCATTTTGCTTGTTATTTGTTTCCCCACTAGACAGGTGTTTATATCAGATACAGTTCTTCCATTAGCGAACTTAATGTCAGAATAATTTAACTGAGAACAAAAGAAGTGCAAATATGGCACTACAAGTGTGAGCATTCAATTCATTTGATGACAGTGCTTATTTAAGAATTCTAAAAATTAATTTGCCACAGTCTGTCAGTATGCTTTATGTTACCTTCAAAAATTTTTTTTTGAATTTGGAGATTGAAAGGTGCTACATTATCTATGTTTGTTAGGTTCATCTAGGCAAACCAAAAAATTATGAACTTCTTGTATCTCTTTATTGTTCTCTCCCAACTCTGAGCATGAAAAATTATGTTCAGTGGTATAAATTTCAAATAGAATTTAGGTGTCCTATCCAAATAGGCTCTTCATCCTGAACTGAAAGAAAAAGTTTGGCAGATAATGAAACACCAAAGTATGAGCTAATGTAGTTTATAGGAAATGGGTGGGAAGGGAAATCAAAGGTGTAGGCTTTCATTCTTTTCCTTTAGCGCAAAAGAAATTGCAAAACTTCTTCGGAAATATGCTAGAAATCTCCTGCTTGGCTATACTTAAAGTTTTTACTTAAACTTATTTTTCCTGAAAACAGGCCAGAATGAATTTTTGTGGGAGTGAGAATGATTTTTTTAAATCCTAGAACAGTATATCAAAAGCCAGGGACAGTATTATACCCAGAAAATCATCCTTCACGTTAACTAACCTTTACTAAATACCTTTTATGCCAGTAGCTTTACATTCATTGCCTATTTACTTCTTACAGCAACCCTCAAAGAATTGTTTATGGATGATAAAAGGTCAAAGAAGTAACCTGTTCAGATTCACAAGGTCAGGAGCCGGTTTTAGAACCCAGACTTTCATCCTCCAACTCACCACATGTCATGGTTGGTGATGTCAGCTTTCACAGGAATATAGTTCTTTCCTATTCAAATGCTTTCCTGCACTGGCACTTTCAGAAGACTATTGATAAAGGAAATTAAGAGACTGTTGCAGAAAATAGCAGAAGAATAAGGAGGGATTTGGGGAGCCTCTACATTTTTTTAATCTCTTCTGATGCTCTTGAAATAATTAACCATTGCAGGGGCGCATGGGTGGCTCAGTTGTTAAGTGTCTGCTTTCGGCTCAGGTCATGATCCCAGGGTCCTGGGATCAAGCCCCTCATCAGGCTCCCTGCTCAGCAGGAAGCCTGCTTCTCCCTCTCCCACTCCCCCTGCTTGTGTTCCCTCTCTTGCAGTCTCTCTCTCTGTCAAATAAATAAATAAAATCTTAAAAAAAAAAAAAAGAAATAATTAACCATTGCAGAACTGCAATAAACAAAAAATGAAGTAAGTAAAAATGACTAGAAAGGGCTATATAGTTTGCTAGTTTTGTCATAACAAATTACAACAAAACTGATGGCCTACGACAATAGAAATTTATTCTCTCATAATTCTGGAGACCAGAAGTCTGAAATCAAAGTGTCAGCAAGGCTACTGCATTCCCTCCAAAGACTCTAGGAGAGAATCCTTCCTTGCTTCTTCCAGCTTTTGGTGGTTCCACATATTCTTTGGTTTGTGGTTACATAATTCTAATCTCTGCTTCTCTCTTCACATGGCCTTCTCTTCTTTCTCTCGTAAGGACACTGTCATTGGAGTTTGGGTCCACCCGGATAATCCAAAATGATCTCATCTCCAGATTATTGATTACATCTGCAAAGACCCCTTTTCCAAATACGATCATATTTACAGGTTCCTCAGGTAAAAATGTGGACATATCTTTGGGGGGGGCCACCATTTAGCCCACTATAGGGAGTAAGAACTTCTTTGGTAATAATTTTCATTTCCACTGCTATATCACTCAGAATCCCAGATTAGACAAGCATTTGGTATAGACCATGATACAAAATCGGGAAAGGTATTGGAAGTATAGGATAGAAGACAAGTTCAGAGGAAGGTTTAGGGAATCAAGGAAGATTTCATGGGGGTTGTATTGCTTATGACAGATCACGAAGACTAGTTAGATGGTTGGGATAGCCTGGAATGTGCAGATAATGGAAATACTCAGAACAAAGATAGCAAGTCATATTCAGAGAACCATAACTAATGCATTTGAGGAAAGTGTGGTGCTTAGAGAAATAGTGGCAAATGGGGAGCCAATTCATGGGAGGCGTTTAGTGTTGAGTTGATGAATTTGTACTTTGTTTAGAGTTGCTTATCCATGAGAACACTGTATTACAAAGGTTTCTAACGGGCCTTCTGAGCTATGATAAAACCTTTGGAAAAAAATACATTTTTCTTTCTATAAAAAGATTTTCAGAGGAATTCATAATCATAATAAGGTTAAGAACCACTGCTCTATTAGAAATGAAATGTTTTATGCTTTGAAGATGTTTCTGGAAGATTATTGATTTTCCATTTGGTTTACTTTGAACTACTTGGAAGATAAGAAAATGGAACTCCAAAGAGCCTTAGTAAGCACTCTTCTGTGGAATACGTTATGAATTTTGCATACTAAAAGTTAAAATACTATTTCAGGAGGGATGTAAAGTAGGTCCAGGGTTTTTAGGAAATTGATCAAACAAAAAGAAAAATTCATAATATTCAGTTCAAAAATGCAGCTGTGACTTGTTTTCTGTGTCTCAATGTTCTCTATTTCAATTCACTACCATTTAGAACTCCAGAATTATATAAAAGCATGACACAGTTCTGAGGAGAGGAAACCAACAGCTGCGTTCTTAAAAGTTTTGTTTTTTTTTTTAATGTATTCTGTAAAACTGCTTGTTTTCTGCTGTGGGTTTTCAGTGGAATAACCTACTTCAGGAATAAAACAGTATATTACATAGCTGTTTGAATGTCTTTGTCCATTCAGTCTGCTATAACAAAATACCCTAGCCTCAGTGTCTTATAATAACAACAGAAATTTCTCACAGTATCTTGAATACTGGAAAGTTCAAGATCAAGGCACCAGCAAATTCGGTGTCTAGTGAGAACCCACGTCCTAGCGCATAAATTGTACTTTCCATTGTGTCTTTTTGCTGTGTCATCATGTGGTGGATAAGGACAAGGGAGCTATCTGGGCTTCTTTTATAAGGGCACTAATCCCATTCATGAGGGCTTCATCCTCATAATGTAATCACCTCCAGATACCATTACATTGGGGATTAGGTTTCAATATATGAATTGGGGGTTGGGAGATACAAACATTCAGTCTTATAGCACTGACCATATGCTATAAGGAGAAAATCAGTGCTTTTCCATATAACTCAATTTCTAAATAATCAACTGCCATTGATTTTTTTTTTTATTGATCCATTTATTTTCTCCCTGAGATTAGTATTACTTAATAGGTGTACCTGTACTGTTGTTCAGGCTTCTCTGCTAGTGAGGTTATTCTTTTTCATTTTTTTTATTATACAAAATTGTATATACACTCAAAAGTAGACAAATAGTACAATATACCTCCATATGCCCATCACTCAGATGTTCAACTATTATCAGGGTTTTGCCACATCTGTTTCATTTATCCTTTTTTCTTTCACTTTCATTTGCTGAAGTTTTTTAAAGCAAATCTCCAGCATTTCAGTATATGTATCCTGACATATTTCTAAATGCATCTCTAAAAAAAGTAAAGATGTTGTATTATAGAACCAAAATGCCATTCTCACACATAAAATTAACATTTACTCCCTGGTGTCATCTAATAGATAGACCCAATTCAGGTTTGCCTGATTGTCTCAAGAATATCTTTTTTAGCGATATCTTGTTCACACCAGGATTCAAAGTCCCTGGACCATATTTGATCATTTTGTCTCTCATGTCTAATTTGATCTAGGGCAGTTCCTCTTCCCACCCTCTCTCCTCACCTTTTTTGGTGTGTCATGGACTAGTTGTAGGAACTGGGTCATTTGTCCTGTGGAATTTCTCACATTTGGGATTTGTCTGTTTTATCATGGTGTCAGTTTGTTGATCTCTTCCCTGTATTTCCTACAAACGGAAGTGACCTCTAGAGGCTTGACTAAAATCAGACCTCAGTGTTTTGGCAAGAATGTTTAGGAGGTCACTAATATTACATCACCAGAGGCCTGCTGTATTTGGCAACCCCACTTGTAGTAATGCTGAAAGACCCCACTGATGGTCATGTCAGTATTAGATATTTCATCCATTGTGGTAGAATGGTGATTTTCTTATTCTGTTCTCTCTTCCACATTTGTTAACAGGAATTCTGTAAAGAAGACTACCTCATCAAGTAGGGCTATCTGGGTTTACCCTGAAATACGCTTTGTATGAGAGACTGTCAAGTACTTTTATAATATGGTGTTCTTGATAAAAGATAATGAGTTTGAATCAGAATAAAAAGAATTGTTAGGGGCGCCTGGGTGGCTCAGTCAGTTAAGCGTCTGCCTTCGGCTCGGGTCATGATCCCAGGGTCCTGGGATCAAGCGCTACATCGGGCTCTCTGCTCAGTGGGAAGCCTGCTTCTCCCTCTCCCACTCCCCCTGCTTGCGTTCCCTCTCTTGCTGTGTCTCTCTCTGTGTTAAATAAATAAATAAAATCTTTAAAAAAAAATAATAATTGAGTTAATCTTTTGTTTTTTTGTTTTTTGTTTTTAAAGATTTTATTTATTTATTTGACAGAGAGAGAGAGACAGCGAGAGCAGGAACACAAGCAGGGGGAGTGGGAGAGGGAGAAACAGGCTTTCCGCCGAGCAGGGAGCCCGACGTGGGACTCCATCCCAGGACCCTGGGATCATGACCTGAGCCGAAGGCAGATGCTTAACGACTGAGCCACCCAGGCGCCCTGAGTTAATCTTTTGTTTTAATTTTACAATGAAATTCAGAGTACTATAGCAAAATGTGAATGAGTGCTTTTCTTTTATAATTGATAACGTGGACTCCAGTTGCTCTGAAAGTTAAAAGTATGTGTGAAAGCCTGTTATAGACTAGAATCAAGCAGTGGAGAGGAAGGAGTATTAGATTAGGATTAAAAAATCAGGGGATTTCTAGAGTCAATTTGGCCAGCCCCTGAATGTCTGATCCATTCATTCTTCTTAGGCTGAGCATTTTGTGTATGTGTCCCTGAAATATTGTCAGTGTTTTCATGAAACTGGGTGTAGACTAAAGAAATTAAAGTTGTATATCATAGAATTAATGTTTAAATATCTTTAAAGATAGGGGGAATTCTTCATTGAATATCATTCTTTTTATTTAAATTGTACTTTATGGGAGTCATTTGATCACCATTTCTCATAATACTCTTGTTTAACTTCATGTCTTCATGTTCTTTATAGTAAAACTACTGAATAAAGTCATGCTGAAAAAAGCCTTACTTGTTTGTCCTGCTGCATTTTACCTTAAACCAGATTGTTTTCATTCAGCTTCTGAATTTGTGGGGAAAGTAACCTTGATATCGAATAAAAATTAAAGGGATGCCTGGGTAGCTCAATTGGTTAAGTGTCTGACTTCGGCTCAGGTGATGATCTCAGGGTCCTGGGATCCAGCCTGGCCATCGAGCCCCACGTGGAACCCTGCTTAGGGCTCCGGGGTCAGCAGGGAGTCTGCTTTTCCCTCTTCCTCTGCAGCTCCCCCCCACACACTTTCAGAATTCTGAATCCCTTTTATGCGCTCTCGCTCGATCTCTCAAATAAATAAATAAAATCTTTTTAAAAAATGAAAATAGGCCAGTGTTCTTAGCTTAGTGATCATCTCTAGAGAGCCTCTAATGTTATTTGAGAAGGCCATTAAAAGTATGTGCTAGTATGATTTCTCATAGGCAAATTCTTGCTATGATTATGTGATTTATTTTTAAATGATAATACTGTGAGTCTTTTCTGAAAGATAGAGAATGCTATTATAAAGGAATACCTCAAAAGACCATAGATAAGATCAGTATACTTATTTTTAGTTGAGCTAATCATCAAAGCTAATTACTCTTCATCACGTCTCTAAAATAGTTTTAGTAATGAAAATTACATTTTCCCCAGGTTTCAGCACCAAAAAAACCCCAAAAAAACAAAAACAAGAAAAATCCATTACATTTTCCTACCTGTAGAACAGATAGATGCTTGTGGAACACCAACTCTCTTTAAGTTGTTGTACTTGCTAAGTAGTACAGTTGATTTCACTATTTGGATTAAGATAGTACTTTTTTTTTTAAGAGCCCTCTAGGAAATTGTGTTACAATGATTGCCTCCTCACCCTCATTTAATGCAACCAGAAGCCCCTGGGCCTGGACCCCACCATGCAGCCTTTGTCCTATTCCCTTGTTTGTTAAGTGCTATGTAGGCTGGAAAGTGGTGGAGCACTGGGATTAGTGGGGTTGAAACTCTGTTCTTTGGAGGCCACAAAGCTTATACATTCGCCTTTCTATCTTCTGCCAGACACAAGGATGGCTTTTGTCTTTTTAGGAATATTTCAATTATTTCATCCAGTATGCTGCTTGGATTTACCATCTTACCTTTATTCAGGTCAATAAATGCTTATTGAGTATCTTTTAAGTACCAGGTATTGTTCAGTCTGAATTTATAGAAATCTCACATCTTGTGGTAAGAAACTCTTGTTGAATAACTCCAGTACATTTAGTGAAGTTAAGGTATAGTTCAGTTCTGAATTTTTTAGATCTGAGTTTGTAATTCTAATATTCTTTTTCTGACATTTTAAATTTGATCTGACTTAGGGGCGCCTGGGTGGCTCAGTCGTTAAGCGTCTGCCTTTGGCTCAGGTCACAATCCCAGGGTCCTGGGATCGAGCCCCGCATTGGGCTCCCTGCTCAGCGAGAAGCCTGCTTCTCCCTCTCCCACTCCCTCCTGCTTGTGTTCCCTCTCTCTCTCTGTCTCTCTCTGTCAAATAAATAAAATCTTTAAAAAAAAAAAATTTGATCTGACTTAAAAGTTCCTATAAAGCGAATGAAAACTGGCTCCTCATAAGGAATTTCAGTACTTTCTGTAGGCTAAGATAACTAACCACAAATGCAGTAAAATCAGTGGAACCTGCATTTAGATTTTATTCAGACTAACTTTCCAACTCTTAAGAACCTAAGCGTATATTTTTTGCACAGTTACAAGTTTATTTTCATAAAGGCAAAAAAGGCATGTGGGATTTAAGTTCTGGCCCTACTATTTAACTCTGTGGCTTTGGTGAATCACTACCTCTCTTAGCCTCAGATGGAGGTAATTATAATGGAATGCTTCAGAGTTATTGAATTTATAATTGAATTACTTCAGAGATATTGTGAGTATAGTGTATCTTCTTTAATAAAGTGCTCTCCTAATGATTTTTGTTGTTAGTCAAGGGATGGGACATGGAAAGAGTGAACACAAGAACAATCTTTGCTACATCTCAGTTCTCTCCTTTTCATATGGATTGAACCAGTTATGCTGCATTGTAGCCTGGCTACTGAGCTGTGGCTAGTTAGAGGTTCCATTCCAGTGGTGGCCGGACAATATATTTAAAAAATTGTTACTAGTTAACTGCTCTACATACTTTCTTAACTTCTTAGGAGATTCTGGATACATCATTTCTGATGGTTGTCTTAAGTCCGCTTTCCACCCCCGACCCCTTTTTTAAACAGCTTTTTTGAGACATTTATAGCCCATATATTCAATGTGTAATGCAGTGGCTTTTGGTATATTCAAAGTTAGGCATCCATTACCACATTATCACTTTTAGAATATTTTCATTATCATTATCCCAAAAAGAAACCCTGGATCCTAGCCATCACTCCTCAATCCTGCCACTGCCCCCCCGCCCCCATTCTCCACCCTAAGCAATCACTAATCTACTCTGTCTCTCTAGATTTGCCTATTCTGGGCTTTCATATAAAAAGAATCAGACAATATGTGGTCCTTTGTGATTGGCTTCCTTTTACCTAGGATGACATTTTCAAGGTCAATGTTCTCTTTTATAACAAAAAGAGATATTAAGGTTCCTAGAGGCACACTGACCTATCCTGTGGGAAGAAGAGATGAAATGATTTTTTTTTTTAAATAAAGTTAACTGGTATCCCAGGACTGGTTGTCAGTCACAAATGATGAGAAAAGCCCTATAAATAGTTACTGTAGCTTCAAACCAAAGAATAGTATTCTAACACTGAATGTGGAGAAGATGCATGTCTCAGCATTCTTTTTAGCTCCATTTGTGTATATGGACAATGTCATAATTATTGGTACATCATTCAGTATGGATAATAAAATGTAACTGTATGGGACTAATGTAACTAAAACTATTTCACCACTGTCCTTTTTATTTGTTATTTTCCTCTTCTAACTTTCCTGCTGAATATTCTGCATAACTCAGACGTTATGATATGTCTGTGGTGACATGCTATATGTTACATGCTAATGTTTGTGGTTACATACTCCTTTTTTTATTTTTATGTGAGCTTGATGAGCTAAAGCTTAGGTATTTTATTTGGGGATAACCAATGATTATATATATTAGTATAAATGTTGGAAACAGGATGCACAGAAATAAAATCTTCAAAGCATATTCCCCCCAAATTTGTGATGTAGTTAAAAAGGCGGGGTTGGGGGGCAGCCTTTTGACTTTGAAAAACCCAACTTCTCTGTGTCTCAGGTTCTTCCTCTATAGAGTGGAGCAATTGGACTATGATAATTAATGCTGATGGTCTTTAACTCTGTGGTTCTGTGAAGGTAATTGGTAAATATATTACTGATGGTCCTAGACTACTTCCTACATTACATCAAGAAGTTAGCATTGTAATGTCAGATTTCCTGTGTTCTAATTAGTTACCTAATGTGTTGTCATGACAGAAGGCTAATGATATGTCTTAGCAAAAATTATATTTTTCTCTACTAGAATTAGAAGCCATGGTCTGTTATTCCAAATGGTCTGTTAATGCAAAATAATTGAAAATAATACTTACCTAGAACACCTTTATATTAGATAAATGGGTTCGGCTATGAGTGGCAGAAAACCCAAAACAACAAGTGGCTTAAAACAACATTAAGTTTTATTTCTCCCTCATGTCCAAGTTGGCATAAGTCTGATATGGAACTTCATGGCATCGGGGACCTCTTACCAATTGTCCCTTTTTCCTTTTTGGCACTCTACCCTCCCTCTTGGGTGTAAACCATATTCTTATTGAGCAAGATTATCCACATTATAGGAGGCAGGATGGAGAAAGGGATGAAGCAGAAAGTAGAAGGTATCTTCAGTGCCCTGTTAAGCATGATTTCCAGATATTCCCATGTGAATCCATGAGACATGTGGCCATGTGTAGCTACAAGGAAAGCTGGGAAATACAGCCAAGCACCCCACTAAAAATTCTACCTACAGTGGAAGAAAGGGAGGAAAGATATTAGGAAGTGGGGAATCTACTACAATCTGGTTAATGATAAAAGGGAAAACTAAGGAGCATTTGTCACTATATCTTTTCCACCAAAGAAGGAGCATTTTATATTTCTCTAGGTGATACTGGTTCTTAAAATGGAAATACCATTTTACAGGTGAAGAGCTGACAATGCAATGGGAACATCTCAAGAATATGTGATTATCTTTTCTGTAACTGGGTTAATGCACTGGATCTTCCAACAGAGAGCTGCTAGATATATTTCCTGGTTTGAATTCATGAGTTGATATTATGATTTATGAGCTAGCCTCTTAGGAGTTTAGTTAGTAGAATTTTTCTCACTGAGCCCAGTAGCCCCCGAGAAAACTGATCAAACAGAGAATAGGCCCAACCCTAGATGTACAGTGACTTTACTGGGAACATATGCCCTGTAAGGCTTCATCTGACCTGAGCCACCCATCTCTTATTCCTGATCTTGAAGGGGGGAAAAATTACACACTTGTAAATAGTCTTTACTATATCCATCTACAAAATCAAAATAATAGTGTTCACATGATGAAGATTAGTAATGGTCTTATAAAATGTTTTTATATAGGAAAGAACTTCCAGGGCTAATGATACTGCAAGTCTTGACTCTTAAAAACCCATTTAGAGAGAATTATTCACTGTTCTGTAATGATTGTGACCTTTTCAGAATTTTTGAAAATACAAAATCAGCAGAAACAGACTCACCCCCAGAATATTGAAATAACATCTTTCATCTGTGTCATTATCTCAGCTGTTCCGTAGTCTGCCTGAAATCATCTTAAGGATGAAGTCTTCCCATATCTTTCTTAAAAGAACAAAGTGATCCCAGCAAACAAAGGAGAGACTTTGAGGCCATGCATAGGACTACACTATCTAGAAACTTAAGGTAATTATCACCAGTGTCAAAGTACCAAGCAGTCTGAATACTTTGCTGGTTTCATAACTATTTGAGGTTTGCTGAGTTAGTTGTGAGCATCTTAGATGCTGTTTTATGGCTGTAGAATTCTCCTACAAAATTAAGATCTAAAAACTGATAAGCTTTTGATTTACACAGATTAGCCATCTGTTGTTGAAGAAATATAGCTAAACTAATTCCTGTTTCCCAGAATTCCCTATTCCAAGTCACTTCAAAAAGCAGTCCACTCATGGCCCAGGCTCGAAGATTTGGATTGGAACAGAGTGGCCCAGGAAAATGAGGCCTAGGTTCAAATTATCCCTGACTCAAGAAAATTCAGACACCAACTCAATGCTAACCTCGCACCAAGGTACCACAAAAGACCTTGATAATGTTGATGAATACCCAATGTATACCAGATACACCCTCTGGAGACAGATGTAACTTACCACATGAGGAAATTGAGACTTGCCTGCAGTCCTAGTGAGGGGAGTGGCTAAGGTTGAGTCTGCACTTAAAGCCTCTGCTGTGGCATCTTCCATAGAGCTCACTTACTGTGGTGGAGCCCTCTGATTTACCCTCATTTCCTGACTGATGAATTTCTAAACCACAAATACATTGTTTTCTCTCATTTTTAAGGCTGTACAATAACAGAATCTTCAATCAAAAGAATCTTTTTGTTTTGTTAGCTAGTTCTTGTTTTACCATTCTAGAAGTACTTGTGGCTTATTTAACTTCCTTGTTTAGGTTTTAGTACATATAATTTATGACTCATAATCTTTCTTCTTCAGGGATTCTTAGCTCATGTAAGAATTCTGAAAAACCATTACCTTTTCTGGTAGTTGAGAATTCACCAATAAATATCTGGAATTAATGTGCTCAACCCAGAACTCTCAAGAATAGGAGGTAACCTATAAAGGTTTATAAAGGACCTTCTTGCCACTTCTCCCAAAGTAACTAGATAGGGTCTAGAGACTGTGCACTTTCCTTATGGTTCAGGTTTTGAATTAGAGTCAACCACAGGTCAGCTACTTTTATGCTACAATTTACAAAAGGGGGTCCATATATAAAGGAAGTGTAGTGCCTTTTAATAACCTTTTGTATACTTGAATGTAATTATTAAGTTACCTTACCTATAGACTGAACAAACTCCTTTAATTTTAAAACAAATTAATCTTTCATGACTGCTCCATTAAACAGAGTTGTATTGATTTCTGTCTGGTACTCTGTGTTTTTCCAGGGAGTTATAACTGATTGTTGATATATTTTCTGTGGACAGATGTCTTAAATACAAGTGACTTCTCCAGATTGTGACAACCAACATTCCCCTTTATTTAAAGAATGGCTCTTTTTCTGTCTTTAGGGCCACTCTGGCTCTTTATTTCAGGATGTTTTCTTGGTTATTGCATACACCCAGCAATTTCCAAGGTAGGTTTTCAATATTCAGTGCTGTTTCCAGAAATGCCATGACATTTTCAGAATAAAATAAACTTTGATTAATTTTAATTTAAAAGTCACAGTTCTTTGTCACAGAGTGGCGAGGACTAAAGAGACATAACCAAATGTGATGCGAGATCTTGGATTGGATCCTAGAAAAGAAAAAGAACAGTAGTAGAAAAACTAGTGAAATTTGAATGAAGTCTGCAGTTTAGTTAATAGTATTCTACCAGTGTTGATTTCCTGTCCTTATACCATGGTTGTGTAAGATTTTAAAATTAGGGGAAGCTAAGTGAAGGGTTTATGGTAACTTGTGCAACTTTTCTGTAAATCTAAAATAGTTTTAAAATTAGAAGTTTAAATGTATATTTTAATAGTTTCAAATTGTTGGGTATTGGTGTTTGCCTTTCTTGAGTCTCTCTAAGGCAATGACAACAACCCAGGATTCATCAGCATACTCACTGCCCACAGAACTAGTCATAGAAATCATTTCATTTGTGTATCCATTCAGACACTAACAGTCGGATACAAGCTTAGTAAGGTCCATGGAAGACAGCAGGATCTCATGGGAAGAGTAAAAGATTGAGATTCAGATGTGGGTTTCAGTCCCTCTTCCACCACTCAGTGGTTTCGGTTGGGCAGCTTTCTCAAATCCATCATCTGAATACAGAGTATGATAGGCACCCCACAGTGATTTTAAGGATTAAATGAAATTTATGCATGTGAATGCTAGTCATAAACTCTAATTTTGGTTCATATCCTAAAGAATTGTTTGAAGAAAAAAGATTCTCCTGTTTCAGCGATTTTGAGGTGATTTTTTTCCTAGATTAATTGTATTGCAGCATTGAGTGCAATCAAAATCCATAGGTGATATATTTATAATTGTGCTTAGAATATTTTGAATCTTTTATCATTAACAATCAGTTTGAACTTGAACCAGTATGACCAAGAAACACAAAGCAGTAAGCTAAATGTTATATATATAGTCTATTTAACGTAGAGATTTTACATGCACATTATTTTTACATATTTAAGCCAATGTCTAGCCCTTTTGCTTTAGAAGTCATAACAGAAAAGAATTTCAAATACGAAAGCTCCAAATTGGGCGCCTGGGTGGCTCAGTTGGTTAAGCGACTGCCTTCGGCTCAGGTCATGATCCTGGAGTCCCAGGATCGAGTCCCGCATCGGGCTCCCTGCTCAGCAGGGAGTCTGCTTCTCCCTCTGACCCTCCCCCTCTCATGCTCTCTCTCTCTCTCTCATTCTCTCTCTCAAATAAATAAATTAAAAAATCTTAAAAAAAAAAAAAAAAAAAAAAGAAAGCTCCAAATTTGTTTTCCTGAAATTTACAGCAAAAGCCATCAATGGAATCTTTGGAGCTGTTTTCAAGACCCTACCAATTATATGATATTTATAATCGTGTAGTTTGTGTAGTTTGTTTCCAAAAGTTATTCTATAACAAATTGAAAAAAAGGAGCTCAGTCAAAATATTTAAGTAATGCTGCCAACTGTCTGTGGTGAAATTTTATTTTTTTAAATTTTACATCTGAGGGATGTGAGGTTGATTCAAAGTCCATATTTCAGACGGTTAAATGCTGTGATTCAGTGCCTGGTGAAGAGCTGCTGTGTGGCTTCAATCATATGTTAATTCTTCTTCTTGCTGTGTCTGTCAACTGATTTAGCTGCTTCACTAAAGCAGCCTCACATAGATCAATCAGGTTCTTTTTCAAAAAATCCCAATCTAAAGCCAAGACCAAAGGATCAAAGAAATAGAAGATCTCCTAGTGAAGTCAGAGCCGCTCATCAGTAGTCCTCAAGTGCTTACTTTGAATAACAGAAATATTAAAAAGATTAATTGTTACTGAGTTGGTAAAATGAAGTAGTAAAATCCTCAAGGAATGCTTTTTCCATTTCAATAAAAAGTAATTTATTAGGAATAGATGGAGACCTCCTTAATATATGGTGTGTATATGTGTGTGTGTGTGTCTCATGCAATGCACATCCTATTACTTTTTTTTTTCTTAAGACTTTATTTATTTGACAGAGACACAGTGAGAGAGGGAACACAAGCAGGGGGAGTGGGAGAGGGAGAAGGAGGCTCCCCACTTAGCAGGGA
Source organism: Phoca vitulina (assembly GCF_004348235.1). Lineage (NCBI taxonomy): Eukaryota > Metazoa > Chordata > Mammalia > Carnivora > Phocidae > Phoca > Phoca vitulina. Next base: position 16,862,105 of record NW_022589725.1, on the reverse strand, counting down.
GCCCGATGTGAGGCTCGATCCCAGGACCCTGGGATTATGACCTGAGCCAAAGGCAGATGCTTAATGATTGAGCCACCGAGGCGCGCCTGCACATCCTATTTACTGATGAAACAGCTATCGCATAAGATTATGAGTAAGACAATATCCATTGTATTTTTAACATTGTTCTAGAAGTATTAGACAACTCACAGAAGAAATAACTTCTATATAATTGTAAAGGAGGAGTTAAGATCATCATTACATAATTAAGCAAATGTTGATTTAAGGTGGATAGCTATAGGGTATTTATTGAAATATCTAATAAACCTTGTGGAAAATTTCCCTCACCACATCTATCCAGAAAAGGCCAAGGTTTTCAACCAAGTCTTTTAAATGATAATCAAATTTGAAAAATACTTACAAATCTTTACAAACAACACAGGGAACCTTTTTCTATCTCCATTTACAATTAAATTTCTATTCTCTTTAATAAGTAATATGTGCACATACTATAAAAGACAAAAGGTATTTTAAACAAGTATTCAGTGAAAAGTCAGTCTTCTTCCAGCCCTGTCATAGACAGTCATTGGTACCAGTTTTTTGTTTTGTTTTGTTTTGTTTTGTTTTAGGAATATCCTTCCAGAGACGTGTTTGGCACATACAAAGCTAGCTTCTCTCTTAATCTTTTTACATTTATGGTAATGTGCCATGTACACATTTTTGTACCTTGTTTTTATTTTGTTTACTTAGTAATATTATCATGAAACTATGCCAGATCAGCACAACCTACAACATTCTTAAAATTTTTTTAATCACCCGGTGTCATCATGACAAGTTCACTCTTTAATCCACATTACTTATTTCACCCATGCCCCCACCCACCTCTCCTCTGGTACTCATCAGTTTTTTCTCTATAGTTCAGAGTCTGTTTCTTGGTTTGTCTCTTTTTTTCCCCTTTGTTCATTTGTTTCTTAAATTCCACATATGAATGAAATCATATGGTATTTGTCTTTTTCTAACTTACTTTGCTTAGCATTATATTCTTAGCTCCATCCATGTTGTTGTAAATGGCAAGATTTCATTCTTTTTATGGCTAATATTCCATTGTATATTTATATATCTTCTTATCCATTCATCAATCAATGGACACTTGGACTGCTTCCATACTTTGGCTATTGTAAATAATGCTGCAATATACATAGGGGTGCATGTCTCCCTTTGAATTAGTGTTTTTGTATTCTTTGGGTAAATACCCAGTAGTGTGATTGCTGGATTGTAGGGTAGTTCTATTTTTAACTTTTTGAGGAACCTCCATATGGCTTTCCAGAGTGGCTGCCCCAGTTTGCATTCCCACCAGCAGTGTAATAGGGTTCCTTTTTCTCCACATCCTCCCCAACCTGTTGTTTCCTGTGTTGTTGTTGTTAGCCATTCTGACAGGTGTGAGGTATATCTCATTGTAGTTTTGATTTGTATTTCCCTAATAATAAGTGATGGTGAGCATCTTCTCATATGTCTATTGGCCATCTGTATGTCTTCTTCAGAGAAATATCTGTTCATGTCTTCTGCTATTTTTTAATTGGATTATTTGTTTTTTGGGTGTTGAGTTTATAAGTTCTTTATATTTTTGGATACTAACCCTTTATTGGATATGTCATTTGCAAATACCTTCTCCCGTTCCATAGGTTGCCTTTTAGCTTTGTTGATGGTTTCCTTCACTGTGGAGAAGCTTTTTATTTTGATGTAGTCCCAGTAGTTTATTTTTGCTTTTGTTTTCCTTGCCTCAGGAGACATATCTAGAAAAAAGTTGCTATGGCTGATGTCAGAGAAGTTACTGCTTATGTTCACTTCTAGGATTTTTATGGTTTCAGGTCTCACATTTTAGGTCTTTAATCCATTTTGAATTTATTTTTGTGTATAGTATAAGAAATTGGTCCAGTTCTTTTTTTTTTTTTTTTTTTTTTTTAATAGTTGCTGTCTAGTTTTCCCAACACCATTTGTTGAAGAGACTTTTTCCCACTGGATATTCTTTCCTGCTTTGCCAAAGATTAATTTTTTTAAATTCACTTATTGGTTTTAATAGTTTTTTGTAGAATCTTTTGGATTTTCTACATACACAATAACGGTGCCTGTAAATAATGACAAATTAATTTCTTTATTTTTAAATTTTCTTAATTTAAATTCAGTAATATATAATGTATTGGTTTCAGAGGTAGAGGTCAGTGATTCATTAGTCTTATATAATACCTAGTGCTCATTACATCATGTGCCTTCCTTAATGTGTGTCACCCAGTTACCCCATCCCCATTTTCCCTCCCCTCTAGCAACCCTCAGTTTGCTGCGTATGATTAAGAGTCTCTTATGGTTTGTCTCCCTCTCTGGTTTCATCTTGTTTTATTTTTTTCCTCTCTTCCTCTATGATCCTCTGTTTTGTTTCTTAAATTCCACATATCAGTGAGATCATATGATAATTGTCTTTCTCTGATTGACTTATTTCACTTAGCATAATATCCTCTGGTTCCATCCATGTTGTTGTAAATGGCAAGATTTCAATTTTTTGATGGCTGCATAATATTCCATTTTATTATATATGTAATAAATATTTATATTTATTATATATATACCACCTCTTCTTTATCCATTCATCTGTCGATGGACATCTGGGCTCTTTCCCTACTTTGGCTGTTGTGTACATTGCTGCTATAAATATTGGGGTGCACGTGCCCTTCGGATCACTACATTTGTATCTTTGGGGTAAATACCCAGTAGTGCAATTGCTGGGTCGTAGGGTAGCTCTATTTTCAACTTTTTGAGGAACCTCCATACTGTTTTCTAGAGTGGCTACACCAGCTTACATTCCTGCCAACAGTGTAAGAGGGTTCCCCTTTCTCCACATCCTCACCAACATCTGTCGTTTCCTGACTTGTGAATTTTAGCCATTCTGACTGGTGTGAGGTGGTATCTCATTGTGGTTTTGATTTGTATTTCCCTGATGCCGAGTGATGTTGAGCCCTTTTTCATGTGTCTGTTGGCCATTTGGATGTCTTCCTTGCAGAAATGTCTGTTCATGTCTTCTGCCCATTTCTTGATTGGATTATTTGTTCTTTGGGTATTGAGTTTGATAAGTTCTTTATAGATTTTGGATACTAGCCCTTTATCTGATGTCATTTGCAAATATCTTCTCCCATTCTGTCGGTTGTCTTTTGGATTTGTTGACTGTTTCCTTTGCTGTGCAAAAGCTTTTTATCTTGATGAAGCCCTAATAGTTCATTTTTGCCTTTGTTTCCCTTGCCTTTGGAGACATGTCAAGCAAGAAGTTGCTGCAGTTGAGGTCGAAGAGGCTGCTGCCTGTGTTCTCCTCTAGGATTTTGATGGGTTCCTATCTCACATTAGGTCTTTCATCCATTTTGAGTCTATTTTTGTGTGTGGTGTTAGGAAATGGTCCAGTTTCATTCTTCTGCATGTGGCTGTCCAATTTTCCCAACACCATTTGTTGAAGAGACTGTCTTTTTTTCCATTGGACATTCTTTCCTGCTTTGTCGAAGATTAGTTGACCATAGAGTTGAGGGTCCATTTCTGGGCTCTCTATTCTGTTCCATTGATCTTTGTGTCTTTTGTGCTAGTACTATACTGTCTTGATGATTACAGCTTTGTAATAGAACTTGACATCCAGAATTGTGATGCCACCAGCTTTGGTTTTCTTTTTCAACTTTCCTTTGGCTGTTCGGGGTGTCTTCTTGTTCCAACAAATTTTAGGATTATTTGTTCCTGCTCTGTGAAAAAAAGTTGATGGTATTTTGATAGAGATTGCACTGAATGTGTAGATTCCTCTAGGTAGCATAGACCTTTTAACACTATTTGTTCTTCTAATCCGTGAGCATGGGACGTTTTTCTATTCTTTGTGTCTTCCTCAATTTCTTTCATGAGTGTTCGATAGTTTTCTGAGTACAGATCCTTTGCCTCTTTAGTTAGGTTTATTCTTAGGTATCTTACGGTTTGGGGGGCAATTGTAAATGGGATCGACTCCTTAATTTCTCTTTCTTCTGTCTCATTGTTAATGTATAGAAATACAACTGATTTCTTTGCATTGATTTTTATATCCCGCCACTTTGCTGAATTCCTGTATGAGTTCTAGCTGTTTTGGGGTGGAGTCTTTTGGGTTTTCCACATAGAGTATCATGTCATCTGCAAAGAGTGAGAGTTTGATTTCTTTGCTGATTCAGATGCCTTTTATTTCTTTTTGTTGTCTGATTGCTGAGGCTAGGACTTCTAGTACTATGTTGAACAGCAGTGGTGATAGTGGATATCCCTGCCGTGTTCCTGACCTTAGGGGAAATGCTCTCAATTTTTCCTCATTGAGAATGATATTCACTGTGGGCTTTTCTTATATGGCCTCATGATATTGAGGTATGTTCCCTGTATCCCTACACTGTGAAGAGTTTTGATCAAGAAGGGATGCTGTGCTTTGCCACATGCTTTTTCTGCATCTATTGAGAGGATCATATGGTTCTCGTCCTTTCTTTTATTTATGTAGTGTATCACATTGATTGATTTGCAGATGTTGAACCACCCTTGCAGCCCAGGAATAAATCCCACTTGGTCATGGTGAATAATCCTTTTAACGTCCTGTTGGATCCTACTGGCTAGTATTTTGGTGAGAATTTTTGCATCCATGTTCATCAGGGATATTGGCCTGTAATTCTCCTTTTTGGTGGGGTCTTTGCCTGGTTTTGGGATCAAGGTAATGCTGGCCTCATAGAAAGAACTTGGAAGTTTTCCTTCCATTTCTACCTTTTGAAACCACTTCAGAAGAATAGATATTAATTCTTCTTTAAATGTTTGGTAGAATTTCCCTGGGAAGCCATCCAGCCCTGGGCTCTTGTTTGTTGGGAGATTTTTGATTACTGCTTCAATTTCCTTGCCTGTTATGGGTCTGTTCAGGTTTTCTATTTCTTCCTGTTTCAGTTTTAGTAGTTTATGCATCTCTAGGAGTGCATCCATTTCTTCTAGATTGCCTAATTTGTTGGCATATAGTTGCTTATAATATGTTCTTATAATTCTTTGTATTTCTTCAGTGTTTGTTGTGATCTCTCCTCTTTCATTCATGATTTTATTTATTTGTGTCCTTTCTCTTTTTGATAAGTCTGGCCAGGGATTTATCAATCTTATTAATTCTTTCAAAGAATCACGTCTAATTTTGTTGATCTGTTCTCTTCTTTTGGTTTCTATTTCATTGATTTCTGCTCTAATCTTTATTATTTCTCATCTTCTGCTGGGTTTAGGCTTATTTGCTATTCTTTCTCCAGCTCCTTTAGGAGTTAAGGTTAGGTTGTGTATTTGAGACCTTTTTTGTTTCTTGAGAAGGGCTTCTATTGCTTTATCATTCCCTCTTAGGACGACCTTTGCTGCATCCCAAAGGTTTTGAACAATTGTGTTTTCATTTTCATTTGTTTCCATGAATTATTTAAATTCTTCTTTAATTTCCTGGTTGATGCATTCATTCTTTGATAGGATGCTCTTTAGCCTCCATGTATTTGAGTTCTTTCCTCTTGTGATTGAGTTCCAGTTTCAAAGCATTGTGGTCCGAAAATATGCAGGGAAAGATCCCAGTCTTTTGGTACTGGTTAAGACCTGATTTGTGACCCAGTATATGATCTATTCTGGAGAATGTTCCGTGTGCACTTGAGAAGAATGTGTGTTCTGTTGCTTTAGGATGGAATGTTCTGATTATTTCTGTGAAGTCCATCTGGTCCAGTGTGTCATTCAAAGCCCTTGTTTACTTCTTGATCTTCTGCTTAGATGATCTGTCCATTGCAGTGAGTGGGGTGTTAAAGTCCCCTAATATTATTGTACTACTATCAATGGGTTTCTTTCTTTTTTTTTTTTAAGATTTTATTTATTTGACAGAGACAGCCAGAGAGAGAACACAAGCAGGGTAAGTGGGAGAGAGAGAAGCAGGCTTCCCGCCGAGCAGAGAGCCCGATGTGGGGCTCGATCCCAGGACCCTGGGATCATGAGCTGAGCCAAAGGCAGACACTTAACAACTGAGCCACCCAGGCGCTCCTATCAATGGGTTTCTTTAATTTTGTTATGAATCAGCTTATATAATTGGCTGTTCCCATGTTAGGGGCATAAATATTTACAATTGTTAGATCTTCTTGTTGGATAGACCCTCTAATTATGATAGTGTCCTTCTTCATCTCTTATTACAGTCTTTGGTTTAAAATCTAATTTGTCTGAAATAAAGATTGCCACCCCAGCTTTCATTTGATGTCCATTAGCATGATAAATGGTTTTCCATCCCTTCACTTTAAATCTGGAGGTGTCTTTGGATCTAAAATGAGTCTCTTGCAGACAGCATATCAATGGGTCTTGCTTTTTTATCCACTCTGATACCCTGTGTCTTTTGATAGGGCATTTAGCCCATTTACATTTAGGGTAATTATTGAAAGATATGAATTTAGTGTCATTGTATTACCTGTAAAGTCACTGTTTCTGTATATTGTCTGTGTTCCTTTCTGGTCTGTGTTACTTTGGGGCTCTCTCTTTGCTTAAATGATCCCTTTTAATATTTCTTGTAGGGCTGGTTTGGTGATCACAAATTCTTTTAGTTTCTGTTTGTCATGGAAGCTTTTTTCACTCCTATTTTGAATGACAGCCTTGCTGGATAAAGTATTCTTGGCTGCTTATTTTTCCCATTTAGCATGTTGAATATATCATGCCAATCCTCTCTGGCCTGCCAGGTCTCTGTGGGTAGGTCTGCTGCCAGTCTAATGTTTCTACCCTTGTAGGTTACGGACCTCTTGTCCCGAGTTACTTTCAGGATTTTCTCTTTGTCTCTGAGATTTGGAGGTTTCACTATTATATTTTGGGGTGTTGGCCTATTTTTTATTGATTTTGAGGGGAATTCCCTGTGCCTCCTGGACTTGGATGCCTGTTTCCTTCCCCAGTTAGAGAAGTTCTCTGCTATAATTTGCTCCAGTATACCTTCTGCCCTTCTCTTTCCTCTTCTTCTGGGATCCCAGTTCTAATATTGTTTCGCTTTACGGTATCACTTATCTCTTGAATTCTCCCCTCATGGTCCAGTAGTTGTTTCTCTCTCTTTTCCTCAGCTTCTTTATTCCCCATCATTTTGTCTTCTATATCACTAATTCTTCTGCCTCATTTATCCTAGCAGTTAGGCCCTCCATTTTTTATTGCATCTCATTAATAGCCTTTTTGGTTTCAACTTGGTTAGATTTTAGTTCCTTTATTTCTCCAGAAAGGGATTCTTTAGTGTCTTCTGTGCTTTTTTCAAGCCCAGCTAGTATCTTTATAATCTTTATTCTGAACTCTAGTTCTGACATCTTACTTATGTCCATACTGATTAGGTCCCTGGCAGTCAGTACTGTCTCTTGTTCTCTTTTTTGAGGTGAGTTTTTCCATCTTGTCATTCTGTCCAGAGAAGAATAGATGAACAAGAGAACAAAATACTAAAATGGCAACAATGACCCCAGAGAAATATACACTAAACAAGTTAGAAGAAACCTGAAACCAAAAAAAATAAAATAAAATTTAAATTAAAAAAAAAAGGAAAAGAGAATATAATTAGGTGAACAAATAGAGCCATACACTGGATCATGTGTGTGTGTGTTGGTCTGTTTGTTTGAAAACTAGATCCCAAAATTGTAAAGAAAGAAAAACTTACATATGTACAAAAATAAAATTAAATACAATGAAAGGATAGAATGTAACTGTAAAAATGAGAATTAAAAGACAAGAAAAAACAGGGCGCCTGGGTGGCTCAGTCGTTAAGCATCTGCCTTCGGCTCAGGTCATGATCCCAGGGTCCCGGGATCGAGCCCCACATTGGGCTCCCTGCTTAGCGGGAAGCCTGCTTCTCCCTCTCCCACTCCCCCTGCTTGTGTTCCCTCTCTCGCTGTGTCTCTCTCTGTCAAATAAATAAATAAAATCTTAAAAAAAAAAGAAAAAAGAAAAAACAAAAGGGCAAAGAAAACAACAACAAAAAAGGAAGGGATATAAACAGGTGAACAGAACAGAGCAATACACTATATCCTAAGTACATTTTGGCCGGTTTGTTAGAAGAAATTACATCTCAAAATTGTAAAGAAGGAAAAAGTTATGTGTATACAAAAATAAAACTAAATGCATTGAAAGGATAGAATGTAACTGTAAAGATGAAAATTAAAAAAGACTTTAACAAAACAAAAAAGGGAAGAAGAAAAAGAGAATATGATTAAACAGGTGACTAGAACAGAGCCATACACTAGATTTTGGGTGTATTTTGGTCTGTTAGAAGAAATTGCATCCCAAAATTGTAAAGAAAGAAAAACTTACATATATACAAAATGAAATACAATGAAGGGATAGAATGTAACTGTAAAAATGAAAATTAGAAAAGATTTAAAAGAAGAGTTGACAGAATAAGAAATTGGTTGAAAAAGGAAAGAGAGGGGCGCCTGGGTGGCTCAGACGGTTAAGTGTCTGCCTTTGGCTCAGGTCATGATCCCAGGGTCCTGGGATCGAGCCCCACATTGGGCTCCCTGCTGAGCAGGGAACCTGCTTCTCCCTCTCCCTCTGCCTGCTGCTTCCCCTGCTTGTGCTCTCTCTCTCTCTGTCAAAAATAAATAAAATCTTTAAAAAAAAAAAAAAAAAAAAGGAAAAGGAAAGAGAAAAAATTTTAAAAATTAAAAGTGAAAGACTAAAGAATCATGGGAAAAAAGCCATGAATTCTATGTGCTGTATTCCCCTAGTGCTGGAATTTTGCAGTTCTTATTGATCAGTAAACTTGGTCTTGGCTGGATGTTCTTGCTGATCTTTTTTTTTTCCTTTAGATTAAATTTGTTCTTTGTGGGTTTTTTTATTATTAACATATATTATTTGTTTCAGGGGTATAGGTCTGTGATTCATCAGTCTTACACAATACACAGCGCTCACCACAACACATACCCTCCCCAATGTCCATCACCCAGCCTGATCTTCTGGGGGAGGGGCCTGTTGCATTGATTCTCAGGTGTCTTTGCCCCAGGTAGAATTGTACCACCCTTGCCAGGGAGCCAGGCTAAGTAATCTGCTCTGGTTTGCTCTATCTGGCTTTTGTTCCCTGAAGGCTTTCTGCACAGTTTTAGAGGATGAGAATGAAAATGGCATCCCAATGTTTGGCCCCAGAGCCAAAACTTGGGACCCCACTCCTCGGTGCACCCTCAGAGAAAAACAGTCAATCACTCCTATCTCCCTGGTTTCCACCTGCACTCTGTGCTCACCCAGCCTGTGACTAAGCGTTTCTATCTCAGGCCCATGACCCCATTTGAGTCCCCAAACCCTGCAGACTCCTGCGGCTCGCTCCTGTGCTGCTCCTCCCCGGGGAGGAAAGGGGGGTCTTGCTGGTTCTGCCGCTTGCTGGGCCCCTGCTCGGGGACTGGTCACCCGACTACGCCAGGTTCAGGATTTATGGCATCCCTGAGATGAGAGCCCACTCCTGGGCTCTCTGATTGCAGCTGGCTTCCGCTTAGCCACCTCAGCGCCTTTCAGTCCTAACGTCCCTCACCAGAGCAGACTTCTAAAAGTTCTGATTTTGCCCTCTGCTGCTGTATTACTTTCTGGTAGCCGGCTTTAGGAGGCTCCGTCCCCATGGCGTCTATCTTCCCATATATCACCTCGGATTCACTTCTCCGTACCTCCTACCTTGCAGAAAGTGGTCGCTTTTCTATTTGTAGAGTTGCAGCTATTCTTTTCTTAGATCTTCAGTTGAGTTCGCAGGTGTTCAGAATGATTTGGTAGCTATCTAGCTAAATTCCTGGGTCTAGACAAAACTAAGGTCTCCTACTCCTCTGCCATCTTGGACTCTTCCCCACCAAAGATTAATTGACCATATAATTGTGGCTTTATTTCTGGGTTTCGTTCTGTTACATTGATCTATATGTCTATTTTTGTGCCAGTTTTGATTACTCTAGCTTTGTAATATACTATTTTTATTACTATAGTTTTGTACTATAACTTGAAGTCTGGAATTGTGATGTCTCTAGCTTTGCTTTTCTTTTTCAAGGTTGCTTTGGCTATTCAGGGTCTTTCATGGTTCCATACAAATTTTAGGATTGTTTGTTCTAGTTCTATGAAAAATGCTGTTGGTATATTGATAGGGATTGCAATAAATGTGTAGATTGCTTTGGAAATGTGGATAAATTTGGAAATGTGGTATAAATGTGGAATTGCTGGGTCAATGTAGTATAGACATTTTAACAATATTTTTTCTCCCAATCCATGAGCATGGAATGTCTTTTCACTTCTTTATGTCATCTTCAATTATTTTGATCAGTGTTTTATAGTTTTCAGAGTACAGGTCTTTCACCTCTTCAGTTAGGTTTATTCCAAGATATCTTATTTACACCATTTTTTTTTTAACAACTGCAAAATTAGCCTATGGTGATAAACTATAACCAATTACATATTTAGGTTGCTTCCTGCCTTTTGCTATTACAAGCAGGGCTACAAAGAAGAGCCTGGTACATATATATGTGTTTGAATATATGTAAGCACATTTGAAAGTTAAATTACTAGGGTGCCTGGGTGGCTCAGTCATTAAGTGTCTGACCGGCTCAGGTCATGATCTTGGGGTCCTGGGAGGGAGCCCTGTGTTGGGCTCCCCACTAAGCGGAGAGTCTGCTTGTCCCTCTCCCTCTGCCCCTCCCCCTGCTCGTGTGTGTGGGCATGTGTGCTCTCTCTCTTTCTCAAATAAATAAAATCTTTATAAAAAAAGAAAGTTAAATTACTAAATGTGGAATTGCTGGGTCAATGGGTAAGTCCATGTATACTTTTACTAAGTTGTTTTCATGGAGGCTGACAGTTTTACTAATTCACAATTTCACTAATGTGTGAGAGTGCTTGCTAATGGGTAATATCAACTACTGGATAATATCAACTTTATGATATATTAGATTCCTATATGAATTTGGACTGCTCCTCAGCTTTCTTGTATCTACCAGGGTAGGCTAGGTTATACCATAATAACAAATAACCTCAAAATCTTAGTGGGGGTTTTTTTGGGTTGTTTTTTTATATTTTTGTTTATTTTTTTGACAGAGAGACAGCAAGAGAGGGAACAGAAGCAGGGGGAGTAGGAGAGGGAGAAGCAGGCTTCCCTGCTGAGCAAGGAGCCCGATGTGGGGCTCGATCCCAGGACCCTGGGATCATGACCTGAGCCGAAGGCAGACGCTAAACGGCTGAGCCACCCAGGCGCCCCAAAATCTTAGTGGTTTAGAACAAGAACTTTTCCTCTTGGTACGTGGCCATCAAGGGTTGCTGGAGGCTCTCTGCCATGACTTTCACTCAAAAACTTAGGCTAACAGGGTTGCTGTCATCTTGAACATTGCTAGTTGTCCTGGCTAAAGGAAAGAGGGCCCTGGAGAGTGTCACACCATCAGTAGGTCATACATGTGCCCAAAAGATGGAAAGCTGAAGATATTTGGCAAACAGCAGCTCTGACTAACTACCATATCTCTGTTCTGTCCTGTTAATCTGTCACTTCATGTGGTAGAAACACAAGTTTTTCTTTTTTGGAATATGTCTGGCTGTTCCCTCATCTTCATTTTTCCTACTAAGCTAGAATTAGCTTCTTTAACCACCCTCTGCCCTCCAGAAAAAGCCAAATTCTGTCAATATTTTTTATTTTGTCTGCATTAAATTTATAGATTTAAAGAAAATTGACATCTTACTATACTGAGTTTCCACAACCAAGAAGCATATCTATATTTTCAATTATTTACACCTTCTTTTGTATCTCTCATATTTTCTTAATAGAGATATTTATTAGTGTTCTTTTTTTATTTTACTATCACCTGCAAATAATAATCATTTTAATTCCTTCTTTATAAGTAGGCTGGTTTTCTTGAAGGAAAAGATATAACCATTTCTCAAATAACATATCCATTACAAAATCAAAATTTTTTTCAAAAAAGTTCATACAGAAGATTTTTCTTTTCAAGATCCATCTTTGTATTAACTCTAGTAAATAAGTAGATTACCATTACCCCAACAATAATATATTTACTCTGGCAACTGGAAACACTTATCAAATACTGAAGAATTATATTTGTTTTGTGTTTTGCAGATGTCTATTATGCCCACCTATACAGGAACCCAGGAGATGATGAGCCATTAATGTAGAATAAGATCTGACTCTAAAGAAAGAGGCTCACTGGCCCTTTCATCATACTTGAGAGATGTTGAAAATTAAATATCCCCAGGTAATTAGAGTGTGGTTTTGAGTGACATAGGCATTGCTTTCCTATTGCATTTTGAATTATTTTGTTGTGAGGAAAAACATATTGTTTTCTTGGGGAAGAAAAAATCAGTTTATTTCTAAAAGTAAACAGGTATTGTATTACACTTAGGGTTTGTTTTATGTTGAGAATGAGAACTTCTCATTGCATCTTATTTCTTTTCACTGCCTTTGTAATTAGGATGTGAAGTTCAACCTGAGAGTATTTTCCTTCCTTATAACTTGTTTCTCATTTCATACTCCTTCTATCTCAGCATTACTCTGCTCTTTTTCCTACAACCCATACTCTTAAGAGTTCCATCCTTAATGACAAGACTGTGAATTAAATAGAAGTTGGTCATTAAGTGCTGATAAGCAGATTATTTGTGAAATTATAATGTATGTATGGTTGTGCTTGGGATAGAGGTCAGAGAGGAATACATCAAATTTGAATACCTCACCATCATCAAAGCGAAGTCTCATAAAAATCTTATGGAATGGGGTGCCTGGGTGTCTCAGTTGGTTAAGTGTCTGCCTTTGGCTCAGGTCATGATATCAGAGTCCTGGGATCAGGTCCCGTGGTGGGCTCCCTACTCAGCGGGGAGTCTGCTTCTCCCTCTCTCTCTCCCTCTGCCCTTGCCCCCACTTGCACACACGTGCTCTCTCTCTCTCAAATAAATAAAAATCATTTTTTAAAATCTGATGGAATGATTTAAACTGAAAATAGAGACTTTATCATTACACAAAAATGGAGAAAATGTCTTCATGGAGCCAACACAGAATAAGTACTGGGAATATGGCAGAGTAAAAAGAGACCCACCAAAATAACAAACATCTGAAATATAAAATGTTTAAGAAGACAGATTTCAGTTGTGGTAAGCAAAGATAGCACCACAGCCTTGATTTTAGAACTTGGGCAATACCTACAAAGAGAAAAACTGTACAAACCCAGAGGAAACAATGGTAATAGAAAAATAGAAAAAAACCCACTAAAATGCAGAAGGAATGGAATTGTCAATCATAGGGCTGAAAAGGATAAAAGACACAGAGATTTATTAAAAAGAACTAGTTAGAATTAAAAAAAAAAAAAAAAAACGCCTGGAAGCACGGTGATAAAAGTATAAAACAATTTACATCCCTTAAGGGAAAAAATGTCATTAGAATAGTGGGGTGGTCAATAAAATTGAGGCTAAATGGAAAGATCCAGATTAAAATACAGATGGAATAGACAAATAGGTTGTAATAAATCCTATATACCTAGTTTTTTGTTCCTGCAACTCTCCTCTAAATAATAGCAGGAGTTGGGGGTATTGCAAATAGGAAGAAACTGCAGTAAAGGAAAAATTGAAGTTATTATGGAGAAAAACAGACCTTTGTCTACAGATTGAGAGTTTGGCGTGTACTTATTTTCCAGATTTGACACTTAAAAGCAGTATACTCACCTACTTACCAGTTTCTTAACACTGAAAAGAACTGTCCTCTGGAGAATAAAAGGTAAGAATGACCTTAGACTTTGTACTCAAATAACATAAGATGCATTTAGAGAAATATTTACAGAATACCAACCAATTATCTTGCCTAGTTGTCTGCCTTTTGAAGATAAAGGATTTTTGAGCCCTGATATCTTAGAATTTCTAATAGCCAAGTACCAGAGAAGATTATAAAAGACTGGGAATGCAGAGGAAACTTCTGAAAGTGGTGGAGACTGAGCACTTTGAAGGAAGTGAGGTGGTGGTACCATCCAGGAGGGGCAGCTTAGATACTCAGGCACAAAGCATCTCAGTGCAGGATCTCCACCTGAGGTTTTGCATTCTGGGGTCTGGGCCTCTATACATATGGAAATGTAACCTTACCTATACTCAAGGATAAGCAGAGCCTAGGAAAATCTTGCTGACCAAAGTGCAGAAGACTGCTAATTTACAGATTTATCATGAGGAATAGAATTTTCAGGTGAACTTGAATGTTAGGAATGAGTAAAATTTTTGTACTTTTTAAGTAAGTCACATGGGGAAAACAAAACAACTGTATAACTTTGGTGAATTAGAATAGATTTAGAATAAAAGAATGTAACTGGTTTTAAGAATGTTTTTCTGCTAAACTTGAAGTATTCTTCCCTGGTATAGGGAGCTTTCTGGGGGATCTAAATGTGGGACATTCACTGATGAACTCTGGATACGGCAGGAAATGTATGCTTAATTCTATACATATAATCTGTGCTTCTATACAGATGGACTTCCACTGACACTTTCTCCCTTTAAATCCTTTACTACCATTGGCTTTACCAGCTTTTATGTATAGACAAATATTGGTCAAATACATCACTGATTTTTTTACTTTAAATTCAAAAGATGCAAAAGGATTCTATATGTAATGAAAAGACTCTGGCTTCCCCAGATTCCTCATCCCCTCACCAAAAACAGCTCATATTGTCAATTTCTTAGACATCCTTCCAAAGATAGGCATATTCAAGCAAATTCCTATATTCTTTAGTAGTGAAATACACCAAATCCAACTTGTAATGGATGTGTTGTGGTTTTGTTGGCTTCTGACATGGTAGAGCTATGGACTGAGCTGCAGAGGCTCCACATCTGCCCCTGATGATTAATAAAGACATAGAACCTGCCATCTAATTCTCTCAGGCTCAGGTTATTGCAGTAGGGCCAGGTCCTGGTTGCTTAGTGTGGCTCATCAGCTGAATTCAGTCACAGGTCTGAGAGAATGATCTCTTCTGCAGTTGTTTCCTATGCTCTAGCTAAATAAGACAGGGATGTTTCTTGGTTTTCTTGTATTGATAATTCGTTCCTGAGACCACCTTTCGTTATGTTAGAAAACAAAAAGATTGCATCTTCTAAAGCACAGACTGGGTGCTGTCCCATTTGGGCAGGGTCTTGAGAGCCAACTTGTGAGTTTGCTATTTTGTTGTCAGAAAGATGAGCTAGAGATCAGCTAGTCCAAAACAAAGTTATATTTGGTGATACTTATTTTTAATAATTATTTTAGGTAATATATAAGTAAAAAACCCATTTGAAAGTCACTGTATTCATTTGCCTTAGTGTATATTTTGCAACTAGTTGTTCTTGGAGTGCTCACTGCTCAGAGCAGTGAGTGCTTCATTAAGATTTATTTTTATGCAGGCAGTTGGTCACACCTACCCTAAAAAAATGTTTCCATGTTAGGCTCCAAAATAAATATACAAAAAGCAGTAGCTTTTCTTTCTGCCAGGAATAACTAGCTTAGAAAATATAATGGAAGAAAAGATCCCATTCATAATAACAGCAAAAATACATATAATAACTGGGAATAAACTAAAGTATAAAGCTTGTATGAATAAAGCTATACAAATCTACTGAGAGGCATAAAATAAAACTAGAATAAATGAAAAGCTCCGTAAAGTAAGCTATAAATATAATTTCAGTCAGCTTCCTAACAGGATATATATTTTTTTTATTTAAATTTGGTTTAGTTAACATACAGTATATTATTAGTTTCAGAGGTAGAATTTAGTGATTCATCAGTTGCATATAATACCCAGTGCTGATTTGCCCTCCTTAATGCCCATCACCCAGTTCCCCATTCCCCTACCCCTCTCCCCTCCAGCAACTCTTGTTTGTTTCATATAGTTAAGAGTCTCTTATGGTTCATCTCCCAACAGGATATTTTTTAAATTGCTTATCTGAAAAAAGATGGCATAAAAATAGCCTTGAAAAGATTTTTAAAAAGTAATAATGGAAATATTGCCCTATCACGTATGAATTGTTGGTATGCTAAAGCTATATTAAAACAAAACATTGAGAGCTGATGCAGGCCATCATCATAGACAGAAAAAACACATTGAAATGTGTTTTTGAGAGAAGTTTTCTTTTGAACATGTACATATATCATTATTTATTTATTTATACCATTATTTAATCCTTTGTTTAATAAATATATCCTGGGCACATCCTAGATGCTGGGGATACCATAATGTTCAAAACACCAGATTCTGTTACCTGGGAGTTTCCAGTATAGTTGTGATGAAAAACATTAATAAGGGGTGCCTGGGTGGCTCAGTCATTAAGCGTCTGCCTTCGGCTCAGGTCATGATTCCAGGGTCCTGGGATCGAGCCCCACATTGGGCTCCCTGCTCCGCAGGGAGCCTGCTTCTCCCTCTCCCACTCCCCTTGCTTGTGTTCCCTCTCTTGCTGTATGTCTGTCAAAATAAATAAATAAATAAATCTTAAAAAAATAATAATAATAAAATCGTGATTAACTGTTAAATTACAACCTTTGGTAATAAAGGTTTTGATTTGATAAATCATATTGTCTTCTTAATAGAACTAATTAAGGGTAAAACTTTTTAAAACAAGTTGGACGTTAGAAAGTCTCCAAATTTGTTAACGTGCCCCAGTTCCAACTGTGTTTCCCAAGTTTGTTTTTGGAAACCCAAAGTGTATCCCTCTCTATACACATAATTTTAAAATGGTAGTTGAGTTCCTGGACCTAATATAGAGCAGGCCCAAGAGCCTACTTTTATTCCATAGCTAGACCTTTAAAAAGGGCCATGCAGAAGATAGAAGTGGAAATGGAAGAAAATAATTTTCTCCTCTTTTCTGGGAAAATTCCAAACCTAGGCAGAATTCTGAGGTGAACAACATTGTCATGTCAGATCTCTTTGAACACGTTTTTCTTATTCCTTTCTTTACCACAGACCTGGCACACAGTTCCTTGTTGAATTAGGCTAAAGTTTGGTGTGTTTTTTTTTCTTTTTTTAATTTAAATTCCAGTTAGTTAACATAGTGTGGTACTGGTTTCAGGAGAAGAATTTAGTGACTCATCACATACACACCCAGTGCTCATCCCAACAATTGCCCTCCTTAATGCCCATCATGCATTTAGCCCATCCTCTCACCAACCTCCCCTCCAGCAACCCTCAGTCTGTTCTCTGTACTTGAGTCTCTTGGGGTGTCTGGGTGGTTCAGTTGGTTGAGTGTCTGACACTTGATCTCAGGTCATGGTCTCAGGGTCATGAGATTGAGCCCAGTGTCAGGCTCCATGCTGAGTGGGGAGTCTGCTGAAGATTCTTTCTTTCCCTCTCCCCTGCTGCCCCTCCTTTCTTTAATATAAATAAATCATTTTTTAAAAGTCTTCTGGTTTGCCTCCCTGTTTTTATTCTTGTTTCCTTCCTTTCCTCACGTTCATCTATTTTGTTTCTTAAATTCCACATATGAGTGAAATCATATATTTGTCTTTCTCTGACTGATTTCACTTAGTATAATACACTCAGTTCCATCCACGTCATTGCAAATGACAAGATTTTATTCTTTTTGATTGCCGAGTAATATTCCACTGTGTATATATACCACTCTTCTTTATCCATTCATCAGTTCATGGACATTTGGGCTCTTTCCATAATTTGGTTATTGTTGATAATGCTGTTATAAACATTGGGGTGCATGTACCTCTTCAATCTGTATTTTTGTATCCCTTGGGTAATTACCTAGTAGTGCAATTGCTGGGTCATAGGATAGTTCTATTTTTACCTTTTTGAGGAAGCTCCATACGGTTTTCCAGAGTGGCTGCCCCAGTTTGCATTCCTACCAACAATGTAAGAGGGTTCCCCTTTCTCTGCATCCTCACCAACATCTGTTGTTTCCTGTGATGTTTATTTTAGCCATTCTAACAAGTGTGAGGTGGTATCTCATCATGGTTTTGATTTGTATTTCCCTGATGATAGGTGATGTTGAGCATCTTTTCATGTGTCTATTAGCCATCTGGATGTCTTCTTTGGAAAAGTGTCTATTCAAAAAAAAAAAAGAAAATTGTCTATTCATGTCTTCTGCCCATTTCTTAACTGGATTACTTGTTTTTTGGGTGTTCCGTTTGATGAGTTCTTTATAGGTTTTGGATACTAACCCTTTATCAGATATGTCATTTGCAAATATCTTCTCCCATTCTGTAGCCTGCCTTTTAGTTCTGTTGATTGTTTCCTTCACTATGCAGAAGCTTTTTATCTTAAAGTCTCAATAGTTCATGTTTGCATTTGTTTCCCTTGCCTTGGGAGATGTGTCTAGTAAGAAGTTGCTGGGACCAAGGTCAAAGAGGTTGCTCCCTGTTTTCTCCTCTAGGATTTTGATGGTTTCCTGTCTTACATTCAAAATCCATTTTGAATTTATTTTTTTGTCTGGTGTAAGAAAGTGGTCCAGTTTCATTCTTCTGCATGTCACTGCCCAGTTTTCCCAACACCGTTTGTTGAAGAGACTTTTTTCCATTAGCTATGTTTTCCTGCTTTGTTGAAGATTAGTTGAACATATAATTGTGGGTCCATTTCTGGGTTCTCTGTTCTGTTCCATTGATCTATGTGTCAGTTTTTGTGCCAGTACCAAACCATCTTGATGACTACAGCTTTGTAATACAGCTTGAAATCGAGAATCGTGATGCCTCCAGCTTTGATTTTCTTTTTCAGGATTGCTTTGGCTATTCAGTCTTTGGTGGTTCCAAACAAATTTCAGGATTGTTTGTTCTAGCTCTGTGAAAAATGCTGGTGGTATTTTGATAGGCATTGCATTGAATGTGTAGATTGCTTTGGGTAGTATAGACATTTTAACAGTATTTGTCTTTCCAATCCATGAGCATGGCATGTATTTCCATTGCTTTTTCTCCTCTTTGATTTCTTTCATAAATGTTCTATAGTTTTCGGAGTACAGATCTTTTATCTCTTTGGTTGGGTTTATTCCTAAGTATCTTATGGGTTTTGGAGCAATTGTAAATGGGATTAATTCCTTGATTTCTTTTTCTGCTACTTCATGATTGGTGTATAGACATGCAACAGATGTCTGTATGTTGATTTTATATCCTGTGCCTTTGCTGAATTCATGTATCAGTTCTAGCAAATTTTTGGTGGAGTCTTTTGGGTTTTCTTTTTCTTTTTTTTTTTTTTTAAGATTTTATTTATTTGAGAGAGCATGAGCTGGGGGAGAGGCAGATGGAGAGGGAGTGGCAGACTCGCCGCTGAGCAAGGAGCCCAACGTGGGGCTTGATCCCAGGACCCTGGATCGTGACCTGAGCCAAAGGCAGACGTTTAACCGACTGAGCAACCCAGGCACCCCTTTCAGGTTTTCTATATAGAGTATCATGTCATCTGCAAATAATGAAACTTTGACTTCTTCCTTGCCAATTTGGATGCCTTTTCTTTCTTTTTGTTGTCTGATTGCTGAGGCTAAGACTTTTGGTTACTGTGTTAAATAATAATGGTGAGAGTGGACATCCTTGTCTTGTTCCTGACCATAGAGGAAAAGCTCTCAATTTTTCTCAGTTGAGGATGATATTAGCTGTGGGTCTTTCATATATGGCCTTTATGATGTTAAGTATATTCCATCTATCCCTACTTTCCTGAGGGTTTTTATCAAGAATGGATGCTGTATTTGTCAAATGCTTTTTCTGCATCTATTGAGAAAATCATATGGTTCTTATCCTTTCTTTTATTAATGTGGTGTATCACATTGATTGATTTGTGAATATTGAGCCACGCCTGCAGCCCAGGGATAAATCCTACTGGATCATGGTGAATAATTCTTTTAATGTACTGTTGGATTCGATTTGCTAGTATCTTGTTGAGAATTTTTGCATCCATGTTCATCAGGGATATTGGCCAGTAATTCTCCTTTTTGATGGTGTCTTTGTCTGGTTTTGGAATCAAGGTAATGCTGGCCTCATAGAATGAGTTTGGAAGTTTTCCTTCCATTTCTATTTTTTTGAATAATTTGAGAAGGATAGGTATTAACTCTTCTTTAAATGGCTGGTAGAATTCTCCTGGGAAGCCACCCGACCCTGGACTTTTGTTTGTTGGGAGATTTTTGATTACTGACTCAATTTCTTTGGTGATTACAGGTCTGTTCAAATTTTCTATTTCTTCCTGTTTCAGTTTTCATAGTTTGTATGTTTCTAGGAATTTGTCCATTTCTTCCAGATTGCCCAATTTGTTGGCATATAATTGCTCATAATATTCTCTTATGATTATTTGTATTTATGTGGTGTTGGTTGTGATCTCTCCTCTTTCATTCGTGATTTTATTTATTTAGGACCTTTTTCTTTCCTTTTTGATAAGTCTGGCTGGGGGGTTATCAATTTTATTCTTTTTTTAAATTATTTTTCCTTTTTTTATTATTGTTATGTTAGTCATCATACAGTACATCATTAGTTTTTGATGTAGTGTTCCATGATTCATTGTTTGCGTATAATTCTTTTTTTTTTTTAAGATTTTATTTATTTATTTGAGAGAGAGAATGAGATAGAGCATGAGAGGGGGGAGGGTCAGAGGGAGAAGCAGACTTCCTGCCGAGCAGGGAGCCTGATGCGGGACTCGATCCCAGGACTCCAGGATCATGACCTGAGCCGAAGGCAGTCGCTTAACCAACTGAGCCACCCAGGCGCCCTGTTTGCGTATAATTCTTTCAAAGAACCAGCTCCTGGTTTCACTGATCTATTCTACTGGTTTTTTGTTTGTTTCTATATCGTTTATTTCTGCTCTAATCTTTATTATTTCCCTTCGTCTGCTGGCCATGTTTTATTTGCTGTTCCTTTTCTAGCTACTTTAGGTATATGGTTAGGTTGTGTATTTGACACTTTCCTTGCTTCTTGATGAAGGCCTGTATTGCTATATACTTTCCTCTTATGACCGCCTTTGCTGCATCCCAAAGGTCTTGGACTGTTGTATTTTCATTTGCTTCCATGTATTTTTTTATTTCCTTTTTAATTTTCTGGTTAACCCATTAATTCTTTAGTAGGATGTTCTTTAACATCTATGTGTTTGTGGTCTTTCTAAATTTTTTCTTGTGGTTGACTTCAGGTTTGATAGTGTTGTGGTCTGAAAATATGCTTGGTATGATCTCGATCTTTCTGTTCTGTTGAGGGCTGATTTGTGACCCAGTATGTGATCTGTTCTGGAGAATGTTCCATGTGCACTCGAAAAGAATGTTCATTCTGCTGCTTTAGATGAAGTGTTCTGAATATATCTGTTAAATCTATCTGGTCAAGGGGCGCCTGGGTGGCTCAGTCGTTAAGCAGCTGCCTTCAGCTCAGGTCATGATCCCAGGGTCCTGGGATCGAGCCCCACATCGGGCTCCCTGCTCAGTGGGGAGCCTGCTCTCCCTCTCCCACTCCCCTTGCTTGTGTTCCCTCTCTCGTTGTGTCTCTCTCTGTCAAATAAATAAATAAAATCTTAAAAAAAAAAAAAAATCTATCTGGTCAAGTGTGTCATTCAAAGCCTTGTTTCTTGTTGATTTTCTGCTTAGATGATCTGTCCACTGCTGTAAGTGGAGTGTTAAAGTCCCCTACTATTATTGTATTATTATCAATGAGTTTATGTTTGTTACTAATTGATGTAAATATTTATGCCCCCAACATAGGAGCACCCAAATATATATATTTGTTAGATCTTCTTGTTGGATAAACCCCTTGATTATAATACAGTGCCCTTCTTCATCTCTTGTTACAGTCTTTGTTTTAAAAATCTAGTTTGGGGGCGCCTGGGTGGCTCAGTCATTAAGCGTCTGCCTTCGGCTCAGGTCATGATCCCAGGGTCCTGGGATCGAGCCCCGCATCGGGCTCCCTGCTCGGCGGGAAGCCTGCTTCTCCCTCTCCCACTCCCCCTGCTTGTGTTCCTGCTCTCGCTCTCTCTCTCTCTCAAATAAATAAATAAAATCTTTAAAAAAAAATAAAAAATAAAAATAAATAAATAAAAATCTAGTTTGTCTGATATAAGTATGGTACTCTGGCTTTCTTTTGTCATCCATTAGCATGATAGATGGTTCTCCACCCCCTCACTTTCAATGTGCAGATGTCTTTGGATCTAAATTGAGTCTCTTGTAAACAGCATATTGATGGGTCTTGTTTTTTAATCCATTCTGATACACTGTGTCTTTTGATTGGAGCACTGACTCCATTTACATTCAGAGTGATTATTGAAAGATAGGATTTTAGTGCCATTGTGTTTTGTGTAAAGTTGATGTTTCTGGTGATGTTCTCTGTTCCTTTCTAGTCTTTGTTGCTTTTGGTCTTTTTTTTTTTTTCCCCCACTCAGAGATTCCCCCTTACTATTTCTTGCAGGGCTGGTTTAGTGGTCACGAACTCCTTCAGTTTTTGCTTGTCTTGGAAACTCTTTATCTCTCCTTGTATTCTGAATGACAGCCTTGCTGGATAAAGTATTCTTGACTGCATATTTTTCCCATTTAGCACGTTGAATATATCATGTCACCCCTTTCTGGCCTGCCAAGTTTTTGTGGACATGTCTGCTGCTAACCTTATGTGTCTACCTTCGTAGGTTAAGGATATTTGCTCTAGCTGCTTTCAGAATTCTCTTCAACTTTGTATTTTGCAAGTTTCGCTATGATATGTCTTGGTGTTGACCTGTTTTTGTTGATTTTGAGAGGAGTTCTCTATGCCTCTTGGCCTTGAATGCCTGTGTCCTTCCCCAGATTAAGGAAGTACTCAGCTAATATTTTTTCAAATAAACCTGCCCCTTTTTCCCCCTCTCTTCTTCTGGGACTCCTGTGATACAGATATTATTGCGCTTTGCAGAATTACTGAGTTAACTAAGTCTACATTTGTGATCTAATAATTTTCTTTCCCTCTTCTTTTCAGCTTCGTTATTTTCCATAATTTTATCTTCTATATCACCTGTCAGTCCTCTGCTTCTTCCATCCTCATTGTGATAATTCATTCGGTTTTGCATATCAGTTATAACATTTTTCATTTCGGCCTGACTACTTTTTAGGTCTTTTATCTGTGCACCCAGGGTTTCTCTGGTGTCTTCCTTCTTCTTCAAGCCCAGCTAGTATTCTTATAACTATTGTTCTTTTTTTTTTTTAAGATTTTTTATTTATTTATTTGACCGAGAGATAGCACAAGTAGGCAGAGCAGCAGGCAGAGAGAGAGGGAGAAGCAGACTCCCCACTGAGCAGGGAGCCCGATGTGGGACTCGATCCCAGAACTCTGGGATCGTGACCTGAGCCAAAGGCAGACGCCCAACCGACTGAGCCACCCAGGCGCCCCGTGACTATTGTTCTAAATTCTTGTTCAAATATATTGTTTATATCTGTTTTGAGCAAATCCCTGGCTGTGATTTCTTCCTGATCTTTCTTTTGGGGAGAATTCCCTAGTCTTGTCATATGTCTAGGTTTCTGTCTTTTGTGTATTATGAAAGCTTGATATGTTTCCTGCTCCTCAGAGTAATACCATATTAAGAAGAGGTCATGTACTGTTCAGGGCCTGGCACTTCAGGAAGTGTTTCCAGTGCACTCTGCTGTTCTGTTTTGGCTGCTCTTTCCCACAGATCAGTCTTCTGCAGAGTTCCTCCTTGCTTGGCGGGGGGTGGGGTGATGGGGTGGGGAGTGTTTGGACCTTTAACTAGATGTACTTTGATTTGTTTATTAATATAAACCTGAAAAAGTAAAAAAGCCCTAACTGGAGAAAAGGAAAAGGAACAAGAAAGCAAACAAACAGACAAACAAAAAACTATAAGCCTGATTCCAAAGAATAATAAGGAAAAAAGAAATAGAAAAAAAAAAGCCTGATCCAAGAAAAGGAAACAAACAATCCAACAAACAAACAAAAACCTATAAGCCTGATGCTGAACAAAAAAGGAAGAAAAAGAAGAAAAAAACAAAATAAAAATATAAAAAATAAAATTGAAAAAAAAAAAAAGCCTGGTCCTATTTCCACCAGAACTGAGGCTGACGCTTTTTGAGCACTCTGTGATGGGCAGAATTGCTACATGCAAGGGGCCTGTGTTGGTCTGAGGGAGAGGTCTGCTCTGCTGGCTCACAATCAGACCTGCCCTTGTAAAGATGCCCCTGTGGGGTGCAGGGGGAAAAGGTTTTGTGTAATCAACTCCAGCCTCCATTGGAGGTGCTGTGTTTCTCTCTAAAGTCTAACTGTGCTGGGATGTGGGGAGTGGTGGAAGATGACATCATCACCCCAGCCCTCTCCTCCCGGGGAGTGAAGGGGAATTTGCTGTCCCCCCCCTCCCACTGTTCAGGAGGCCCTCACAGAAAAGCAGTCTCCTCTCCTGTGTCCCAGGCTTTTGTCAGATCCCTGCCCTTAATCTGTCTGTGCCCGGCCACTGGCATGCCCAGCACCACAGTTCTGTTTTACCTCTGGTGACTGGCTGGGATTCAAAACTCCAAATCTGGGGCACCTGGGAGGCTCAATCGTTTAAGCATCTGACTCTTAATCTTGGCTCAGATCTTGATTTCAGGGTCATGAGTTCAAGCCCCACCTTGGGCTCCGTGCTGGGTGTGGAGCCTACATTAAAAAGAAGAAGAAGAAAGAAAAACTCCAAATCCTAAAGGACTCAGCAAAGCATGGACCTGATCCCTTCCTCCTGAGGAGGGCCTCACTGTGCACCGGGCACTGTTCTGTCCCAGAAAAGCAGTCGCAGGGCTGCACTTGGTGGCTGGAGTCTATTGTGACATGCAGCGGAAAAACTGCAACCAGGTTATCTGCCCTCTGCCTGCACCTCTGTCTTGTGCTGTTGAACGGTCACTCAATGGCTCCCGGCAGTCCTTTTGTCCTTGGAGAGGCAAAGTACCCTCTTCCAAATGTACTCCAGGAAGGGGAGTAATCTCTCCCAGTGTGACCCAGGGGATCCCCTCACCACAGTGTATTGTGCGAACCCTGTGCACTGCTCTCTCTCCTGCTCTCTCTTTTCTCCCCAACTTTGCTCTGTGAAAAGGGCTCCCTCCCCTTCATGGCACTGCGGCTTTTCTCTCCCCCAGTTCACAGCTCTGAACCTCACATCTGCCATGCTCTCTCCCTCCAATCATGCAGATTGTTTTCTTAATCCTTAGATTGATTTTGTAGTTGTTCAAAATGATTTGATTTTGATCTACCTATGTTTGAGGGACCAGGCAAGCTCAGGGTCCCCCTACTGTAACTCCACCATCTTAACTCCTGTGTTTGACATAATGTGACCAACAACCTCTACTAGTAAATGCTACTAACCAGGGAAGGAGATGAAGCTTGTCTGGTCAGGCCTCTTGCTTGTTGTGTTCTATGTGGACTCCCTCCCAGAGTAAATACATCAACTTAAAAGATGTAGAGGATTACAATGAAAAAAGAAATAGTAGTATACAGGCTGCAAACATATGCAAGCAGCATTGTGAAAATAATGTATCAAGAGCAGAAGTCATGTATTTAGAGATCCAAAGAATAGAGAAATTGTACCAAGTATTAACAAAGTAAAGCATAAAGTTCTAAGAAAGAGGGAAATAACTCCAAAGATACAAAAACAGAGGATGAGTTGATGAGAATTCTCAGAATGTACTTGAGGGGAAAAGATACTTTTGAAATAGGGAATGAAATAAAAGCAGCAAAATGAACAAAAATGTTTAAGCAGTCCCAGGTGTTGATTGTGTTATGTGTGCATTAGTCATACTGTTTCCCACCAACAGATGTATAGGACCATAGATGCACAGGGTTTTGTTTTTTTTTTTCATGATTCTATGGAAATAAAAGTTGAAAATAATCAAAGAACAGCAATGAAAGAAAAAATTCTGTGCATATCCACTTCCTTTGTATTCCCCCTGGCTTGATGAAGGAGCCCACCTGGGCTAGGTTCTGAGCTAGGACTTCTGTTCTCCTAGCCCCTGGAGACTTGCCCATGTCAGCAGATGCCTCACCATAAAAGGAGCTTCACTGTTTCACTCCTGAGCACCTCAGAGTTCTTATTTTCTCTTAGAATTTGAACAGGACAAAACATGGTGAGTGAATCAAGCTTTATGTTTCTTCTGCTGAAGACTTAAAAAATAATAGGTAGAAAGAAAGTGCTCAACTGAAGACTTAAAAAATGGAAAGGAACACCTATATAAAGGACATGATAAAAATTTCTTCCATGAAATCAATTAAACAACTTAAAAGGATAACCAGGAATTCTGTATAGAAAGAAATATCAAGGGATTAACCATAAAATTGATATATTCAAAGATGGAGTTAATCTTTAAGAGACTATAATTGTAGATAATATAATTAGAGCAAACTGGGAATATAATGTGAAGTATTTTCTGTAACTATTTGTTACGAGTCTTTTAGGGGCACCTCGGTGGCTCAGTCAGTTGAGCATCTGACTTTTGGTTTCAGCTCAAGTCGTGATCTCAGGGTCGTGAGATCGGGCCCCGTGTCAGGCTCCATGCTCAACACAGAGTCTGCTAGAGCTTCTCTCTCTCCCTCTCCCTCTGCCCCTCCCCCCACTCATGCTCATTCTCTAAAATAAATAAATATTTTTTTAAAAAAGAGTCT
Source organism: Phoca vitulina (assembly GCF_004348235.1). Taxonomy (NCBI): domain Eukaryota; kingdom Metazoa; phylum Chordata; class Mammalia; order Carnivora; family Phocidae; genus Phoca; species Phoca vitulina. Next base: position 16,835,602 of record NW_022589725.1, on the reverse strand, counting down.
TTCAAGGACCTACTGAGTGACTAGAAGCTGAACATAAAGGAGTACATACAGTGTGATTCCATTTAACTATGAAATTCTAGATTAAGGAAAATTAATCTGTAATGATAGAAATCAGATCAGTGGTTGGGAGTGGCGATTAACTGCACAGGGGCGCAAGGGAACTTTCTGGGTAAATGGAAATGTTCTGTGTCTTGATTAGGGTTGTGGTAACATGGGTGTATTCATTTGTCCAAATTCTTTGACCTGTACACACAATGTGGGTGCATTTTTTTAAGTATGTCTCATTTTTCAAAAAAAAAAAAAAAGATTTTAAAAGCCTAAAATAATTTTTCTTAAGTTTTTCTTGGAAGTCTGTATTATAAGACACAAGTATGTGGGGTTTTTTTAATGGTTTGTGAACCATAAATTGTAAAATACAGCAATCTAATTATTGGTGTCTCTTTTTCTGAGCATTTTTTAATTTAAATTCAATTAGGCAACGTATAGTACATCATTAGTTTCAGATGTAGCGTTCAATAACTCATCAGTTGCGTATAACACCCAGTGCTCATCACATCACGTGCCCTCCTTTATGCCCATCACCCAATTACCCCATCCCCCCCACCCACCTCCCCTCCAGCAACCCTCAGTTTGTTTCCTGTAGTTAAGAATCTCTCATGGTTCTTCTTCCTCTCTGATGACTTCCCATTCAGTTTTCCCTCCCTTCCCCCTATGATCCTCTGCGCTGTTTCTCATATTCCACATATGAGTGAAACCATGTGATAATTGTCTTTCTCTGATTGACTTATTTCGCTCAGCATAATACCCTTCAGTTCCATCCACATCAGTATAAATGGTAAGTATTCATCCTTTCTGATAGCTGAGTTATATTCCGTTATATATACATACCATATCTTTTTTATCCATTCATCTGTCAGTGGACATCTCAGCTCTTTCCACAGTTTGGCTATTGTGGACATTGCTGCTATGAACATTGGGGTGCAGGTGCCCCTTCAGATCACTACCTTTGAATCTTTGGAGTAACTACCTAGTAGTGCAATTGCTGGGTCATAGGGTAGCTCTATTTTTAACTTCTTGAGGAACCTCCATACCGTTTTTTCTGAGCATTTTTAAAGCAAAAGTAGAATGCTAATTACTGGGAAGATGGTGTGGTATTGTCCAGGGAACAGGAACTGGCCTAGGAAGAATGTGGCTACCAAACACACTTAAAGAAACACTGCTGTAGCCTTTCTGGCTGTGGTGCATTGTGTTAAACTCACGACCTCTCTGCAGCCAAATCTCATACTCTGTCCCTTTTCTATATTGGTGGAAAATCCCACTGCCCATAAAATACTCAGATCTTCCCACCTCTTTCTTTTCTTTTTTAATTTTTAATTTAATTTTTTTTTTTTTAAAGATTTTATTTATTCAACAGAGAGCACACACACTGGCAGGGGAGCAGGACAGCGGGGCAGGGCTCAATCCCAGGAACCTGGGGTCATGAACTGAGCCGAAGGCAGATGCTTAACCAACTGAACCACCCAGGCACCCCTCTTTTCTTTTTTAAATAACCTGATTAGATGATTTGAAATTTAGACTGAGACTAGAGATATCAGGAGCTATGAATTTCATAAAGAGGGAAAAGGTTTTCATGCAAATGAAATCAGAAATGCCAAGATCCAGCAGTACACTGTGTGTTCTATTTCTCCTCTTCACTCCCACAAGGAGCTGTTCCTAAATAATTTTTACATTTGTAATATCTAAATAACAAAGTATGCTTATTACTAGGATGATAATAGTGGATCTCTTTTTATTTTTTTTTTAAGATTTATTCCTTTACTTTAGAGAGCACGTGGGTGGGGGGCAGAGGGAGAGAATCTTAAGCAGACTCCCTGCTGCGCACAGAGCCTGACATGGGGCCTGATATACCCAACCCTGAGATCATGACCTGAGCCAAAATTAAGAGTCAGCTGCTTAACCGACTGAGTCACCCAGGCACCCCAATCATGGCTCTCTTTTTATCTTTTTTTAAAGATTTTATTTATTCATTTGAGACAGAGAGCATGAACAGGGGGGAGAGGCAGAAGCAGGCTCCCTGCTGAGCCAGGAGCCCGATGTGGGGCTCGATCCCAGGACCCTGGGACCATGACCTGAGCCAAAGGCAGATGTTTAACCATCTGAGCCACCCAGGTGCCCCAGTGGCTCTCTTTTTAAAAATGACCTTATTTTAAAAGATTAATACTCATGCTGAAAAGATACTATGATGAAAATATTATAAAACTAAAGTGTCACTAGACTAGTATTAACATCTTGGAATAGTACACCATCTGTTTAGACTATTGGGCCAACATTTCAATTGTAGCTAAGCAATTAAATTATCAAAAGAATAGGAGAAAATTCCTAAAATGTATTCTGCATCAGCTATCCTCTGCCAACCCCACCCCTCTGGTAATAGGTTGTAAGGCCCTGCCTAGAAGGGAGAACTCATAGAAAAATCTCAGCAGCCAGGTCTCAGGAGCACTGAGGTAGATGTCTCTTCCCTCTAATGACAGTGCTACCTTTAATACTCTACATGTCTGTGTACCTGTTCAGAATTCCTCAAGTTTGTTGGTGGTGCCACCCAGTGCAAGGACTCCTGCAGGGCAACATTCTCACACCACTGACACACCCCCCCTGGCCTATATTGATGGCTGCTTTTAGCCAAAATAAGTTTCCCGTTTCTGCCTCTGGGACTAGGTTGGCAGGCCACTTGACACAAAGCTTAGCAGCGTGTGCAGAGGAGCTCCCTGAGAAAGGAGCACTTGGTTGGTGAAATCCTTTCCAGAGACTTGATCTTTGTCAGGGCTTCTTTTATGTTCTTTTACTTAATGTCACCCCTCCTCCTTGTCCCTGCCAAAATGTGCTCACACACACACAAATGCACTAAAACCTTAGTATTTTGTCCTCTTAGAGTTTTCAGACACTTCAGTATCTGTGGTCTTATTTTATCCTTCCAGGAATCCATTGAAGTCCATAGAATAGGCATTGTTCCACTTGAAAGATGAGAAAATTAAGGTATAGATGGACCAATTACTGATGTATAGCTGGTGATACCCTGGGAACAATACCCAGAGTTGCTGACTGCAAACCTGTCCCTTTCTCTACGACACCACTTTCTGTTTGCCTATTTCCTCTCTATTAGCCCTTACAGGATGGATGTTTAATCTCTTATTTCCTAAGGTGAGAGTTCTTTTACCAAGCCTAGTTTGTCTGGTGAAGGATATTTCTAAGGGATTGAAGGACAGCCATCTAAGTCTTGACTGTAGCAAGGGTCATCAAGGGAGGCCCTCTCAGCGATGTGGAGATTGAGTTAAGTTTAGTGCAGCTATAATTTTTTTTACAGTTCTCTAATGTACATGCTAGATATATTCAATGAAGTATTCCTTAACTCCTTCCTTCCCTTCCAAGATGATCTGAGTGTAGGAAAAAGGAAATTATGTATCTGAGTAAAAAAATACTTGCAGAAAATGGCTAAAGGTTCAAAACTAAATATTACCCATTATTTATGTTTGGAAGTTCTCAGAGAAGAGTTTCCATGGGATGAAGTTGTCCTTTGCAGCTGTTGACTTCCTGGTATAAGTTATTAGAAGCTGGAAATTAATAAGTAATAAGTAAAAGTACTAAGTCTTGGGGCAAAGATACAAATCGTGCGTGCACCCCAATGTTTATAGCAGCAATGTCCATAATAGCCAAACTACAGAAAGAGCTTAGATGTCCATCGACAGATGAATGGATAAAGAAGATGTATATATATACAATGGAATATTATGCAGCCATCAAAAAATGAAATCTTGCCGTTTGCAACGACGTGTATGGAACTAGAGGGTATTATGCTAAGCGAAATAAGTCAATCAGAGAAAGACAATTATCATATGATTTCACTGATATGTGGAATTTGAGAAACAAGACAGAGGATCATAGGGGAAGAGAGGAAAAAATGAAACAAGACGAAACCAGAGAGGGAGACAAACCATAAGAGACTCTTAATCTCAGGAAACAAACTGAGCGTTGCTGGAGTGGAGGAGGGGAGTGGGAGGGATGGGGTGGCTGGGTGATGGACATTGGGGTGGGTATGTGCTATGGTGAGTGCTGTGAATTGTGTAAGACTGATGAATCACAGACCTGTACCCCTGAAACAAATAATACATTATATGTTAATAAAAATAATTAAAAAAAAAAAAAGTCAGGGGCGCCTGGGTGGCTCAGTTGGTTAAGCGACTGCCTTCGGCTCAGGTCATGATCCTGGAGTCCCTGGATCGAGTCCCGCATCGGGCTCCCTGCTCAGCGGGGGGTCTGCTTCTCCCTCTCCTCCCCCCTCTCATGCTCTCTCTCTCATTCTCTCTCTCTCAAATAAATAAATAAAATCTTTAAAAAAAAAAAAAAAAAAAGAGCACCTGGGTGGCTCAGATGGTTAAGCATCTGCTTTCAGCTCAGGTCATAATCGCAGGGTCCTGGGATCGAGCCCCACATCCGGCTCCTTGCTCGGCGGGGAGTCTGCTTCTCCCTCTCCCTCCACTGTTCCCCCTGCTTGTGCTCTCTTGCTCTCTCTGTCAAATAAATTAATAAAATCTTTAAAAAAAATAATAAATTAAAAAAATAAGTCATAGGGCACCTGGGTGGCTCAATCGGTTAAGTGCTAACTCTTGATTTCAGCTCAGCTCAGGTCATGATCTCAGGGTCATGGGATCGAGCCTTCTGTTGAGCTCCATGCTCAGTGAAGAGTCTGCTCCCTCTCCTTCTGCCCCTCCCCACATTTGTGTGTGTGTGTACTCTCTCAAATAAATTTTTTTTTAAGTAATAACTCATTAGATTTCAGATACAGCCAGTAAGCATCTCAGTAGTGTCTATAAATATACTCTTCTGGGAACCAACAAAGACAAAAATCTGTAAACACTTTTTAAATTTACATTATATAAATAAAGGTAGAAGTGTTTGGTAGGTTTTTATTTTGTTTTGTCTTGATTTTGGCAGTAGTCATTGTTATAATTCACTTATCAATATGTGGTCTTGATAATCAGGCCTGGCAGTTGCTCTTTCTTTTGTAATGAATCACAATGACAAGAAAAGTTCTAGTGAAAAGGTGTGATGAGCCACTTTATCACTAAAGCTTATCTAATGGAGAGGGCAACCTCCATTCATGGAATTTGAACTGTGTGGTGATCGATAAGTATTACCAAACAAATTGACAGAAATAGCCCCCTTTTTAATGTTTAAACAGTATTTGCTGTTTTCTGATTATAAAAACAACACAAGAGAAAAACCATAGAGCATATAGGCTATGGGTGCACTGGCTTTGGAGTTGGAGAAGGCTTGGCTCCCATACATACTTGGTCAGTCATGACTATGTGACCAAAAGTCTCTAAGCTTTGGTGTCCTTATCTATAAAATGGGAGATATTAGGGTACCTACCTATAGAGGTATTATGTGAAGATAAAATAAAGCCAGTAAAATGCTTAGAACAGGGCCTAACTTAGTAAAGGGAGTTAAAAAAAAAAAAAGAAAATCAAAATGACTAGTGAACCACAAGCCACTGTTAACATTTTGACATGTTGGCTCTCAGGCTTTTTTCTGCCATACACACACATACACCAGTATGTACACGTTTTTCAACCTTTTCCAAAATTGGGATATTTTATATACAATCTATAGCCTGCTTAATTTTTTTCACATATATTCTTTTTTTTTTTTTTTTTTTTTTTTAAGATTTGTTTATTTAGGTGCGCCTGGGTGGCTCAGTTGGTTAAACATCTGCCTTCAGCTCAGGTCATGATCCCAGGGTCCTGGGATCAAGTCCCACATTGGGCTCCTTGCTCAGCGGGGAGCCTGCTTCCCCCTCTGCCTACTGCTCCCCCTGCTTGTGCGCTCTCTCTCTCTGACAAATAAATAAATAAAATCTTTTTTAAGAAAGATTTATTTATTTGAGAGAGAGGGAGAGGGAGAGAATCTCCAGCAGACATACCCCCAAGTGTGGAGCCGGACGCAGGGCTCAATCCCATGACCCAGAGATTACGATCTGAGCCGAAATCAAAAGCCAGGCACTTAACCCACTGAGCCACCCGGGTCCCCCTCCCACATACCTTTATCTTGCCCTTGATATTAAAATTTACTGAAACAGATTTTCATGACCTCATAATACTGTAACATGATTCAACATAATTATTTAATCATTACCTCCTTGTGAGAAGTGTTATTTCCAGTATTTTACCATTATTAATGCTGCTACTTTTTTTTTTTTTAAGATTTTATTTATTTATTTGAGAGAGAATGCACAGAGGAAGAGTGAGAGGGGAAAAGCAGACTCCCAGCTGAGCAGAGAGCCTGAGCAGTTTGAGGTTGAACTTTTTCATATGTTTATTGATTCCTGGCATTATTTCAGCAAAATACCTTTTTTTTTTTTTTTAAAGATTTTATTTATTTATTTATTTATTTGAGAGAGAGAAACAGCATGAGAGCGGATAGGGTCAGAGGGAGAAGCAGGCTCCCCGCCGAGCCGGGAGCCCAATGCGGGACTCAGTCCCAGGACTCCGGGATCATGACCTGAGCCGAAGGCAGTTGCTTAACAAACTGAGCCACCCAGGCGCCCTTTTTTTTTTTTTTTTTAAAGATTTTATTTGTCAGAGAGAGAGAGCACAAGAAGGGGGGAGTGGCAGGCAGAGGGAGAAGCAGGCTCCCCGCTGAGCAAATAGCCCAGTGCGGGACTCAATCCCAGGACCCTGAGATCATGACCTGAGCCAAAAGCAGACACTTAACCAACTGAGCCACCCAGGTGTCCCAGTGAAATGCCTTTTTATAAATGAATGTAATTTGTAAAAGTTTTTTAGGTAGGATCTCAAGCTTCTAGAATAGTACCAGGTACATAGCAAGTACTCAGTAAATATTTGTGGCATGATAAATGAATGAATGGCAAGAATATTAACTCTTTATCATATTTGTTTCAAATGGGGTCAAGTCTTAATAAAATTGTTGCCTTGTATACATACAAAGATAATGCTGTCTTGGTTCTTAGTCTTTATAACCTAATTTTTTTCCATTCTTTTCTTCCCCCACAGTTCATCCATGAGCTCGGATTTCCCACATTACAACTTCAGGATGCCTAATATTGGATTCCAGAATCTGCCTCTCAACATATATATTGTGGTTTTTGGCACTGCTATATTTGTCTTCATCCTTAGTTTACTCTTCTGTTGCTACTTGATTAGGTAATCAATTTTCATTCTATGTTACTTCAGAATATGTTAAACAATCAATTATAAATCAGCTTTCTGCCCTTATGTTAAAAAATTGTGTAAGTACGATAATTAGCAAATTTTCTTTTTTTTTTTCAAGTTTGTTTATTTATTATTCAAGCAATCTCTACACCCAGTGTGGGGCTCAAACTCATGAGCTCTTGATCAAGAGCTGCGACAAGATCTGAGCCTTTAAACAGGTTCTTGTGGTCTCTTAAGATTTTAAGCTCCTTTGGTCAGGTGTTCAGGTTACTGATTATCTACATAAAACTCTAAATATTCAGGGCACCTGGGTGGCTCAGTCGGTTGTGTGTCTGCCTTTGGCTTGGGTCATGATCCCAGGGTCCTGGGATCGAGTCCTGCATTGGGCTCCCTGCTCAGCGGGGAGTCTGCTTCTCCCTCTCCTTCTGCCCCTCCCTACCACTCATGCCTCTCCCTCTCTCTCTCAAATAAATAAAAACTTAAAAAAAAAAAAAACTATTCCACAAGCTCTACAGCACATGTACAGACAAGTGACACCTTACTTGAAGGAGTAATGGATTTGGCCAGTAAAGATTCACAGTTGACTTACTTACAATTGTTTAAGCAAGCATCTTCCTCTTTTAAGTTTTTAAGTAGGATCTAATATTCAAAGCCAAAACTCAGACTACAAAAATTCGTATACTATATTGTTCAAAGAGTTTTATGAGTAAAAGGGTAGAAAGCTGGGTTTTATTAAACAACTATACTTCTAACAATTTTTAGTATTTGCATAGTATGTGATTATGGTTAAGATAAATACCATCATCAGATATCTTTCAGCAATAATTAATTGTTTCCTCCAGTGACCACTCACTGATGGTCAAATTCAAACGAATTTAGTGTGTATTTCCAATATTCTGACAAGTGAATTTACGTTCTTCATAGAAAGGGAATCTTTTCTGAAGCTCTCACAAAATGTAATCACTTCTTATCTCTCATAGATATGCTGGCTGGGTATGATTTTTAGGTCTTTCTCAGAGTAATAAACACTTTAGCTAATTACAGCTTTTAGGAAAAGCTTTTTTTTTATTTTTTTTAAGATTTTATTTATTTATTTGACAGAGACACAGCGAGAGAGGGAACACAAGCAGGGGGAGTGGGAGAAGGAGAAGCAGGCTTCCCGCTGAGCAGGAAGCCCAATGCGGGGCTCAATCCCAGGACCCTGAGATCATGACCTGAGCCGAAGTCAGACACTTAACCGACTAAGCCACCCAGGCGCCCCTCGAATTCATATATCTGATAAGGATTTAATAAGCAGAATATATTTTTTTAAAATTCTTACAATTCAATGACAAAAAGACAACTGAATTTTAAAATAGACAAAGGACTTGAATAAATAGCCGTTTCCCCAAAAAGGATATATGAATGGCCAGCAAGTACATGAAAAGAAGTTCAACATCATTGATCATAAAGGAAATGCAAATTAAAACCACTATGAGATACCACTTCACAACTACTAGGATGTTGTAATCAAAAATACAGAAAATTACATGTCCTACCTAGAAATGTGTAGAAAGAAAGAAGATCTAATAAATAGAGGAATATACTATGTTCATAGGTTGGAAACTTTGTCTTGCAAAGATGTCAGTTCTTTCACAATTGATCTATAAATTCTATATACAACCTCAGTTAAAATCCCAACAGATTTTTTGTGGAAAGTGACTACCTCATAAAATTTATATGGAAGTGCAGAGGATCAAGAATAGCCAAGACAGCTTTTCTGCCCGTGGACGCTGCCGAGTAAGCATTGTTAAAGTCTCCCCTCCCACCGCCATCATGTCTAAGTCAGAGTCTCCCAAAGAGCCTGAACAGCTGCGGAAAGATTTTTGTTGGTGGTATTAAAGAAGACACTGAAGAACATCATCTAAGAGATTATTTTGAACAGTATGGGAAAATTGAAGTAATCGAAATCATGACTGACCGAGGCAGTGGCAAAAAGAGAGGTTTTGCTTTTGTCACATTTGATGACCATGACTCTGTAGACAAGATTGTCATTCAGAAATACCATACTGTGTGTGAATGGCCACAACTGTGAAGTAAGGAAAGCCCTATCTAAGCAAGAGAGGGCTAGTGCTTCATCCAGCCAAAGAGGTCAAAGTGGTTCTGGAAACTTTGGTGGTGGTCGTGGAGGTAGTTTTGGTGGGAATGACAACTTTGGTCGTGGAGGGAACTTCAGTGGTCGAGGTGGCTTTGGTGGCAGTCGAGGTGGTGGTGGATATGGTGGCAGTGGGGATGGCTGTAACGGGTTTGGTAATGATGGAAGCAACTTCGGGGGTGGCAGAAGCTACAATGATTTTGGCAATTACAACAATCAATCCTTAAATTTTGGACCCATGAAAGGAGGAAATTTTGGAGGCAGAAGCTCTGGCCCCTGTGGTGGTGGAAGCCAATACTTTGCCAAACCACGAAACCAAGGTGGCTGTGGTGGTTCCAGCAGCAGCAGTAGCTATGGCAGTGGCAGGAGGTTTTAATCACTGCCAGGAAACAAAGCTTAGCAGGAGAGGAGAGCCAGAGAAGTGAAGCTACAGGTTACAACAGATTTGTGAACTCAGCCAAGCACAGTGGTGGCAGGGCTGAGCTGCTACAAAGAAGACATGTTTTAGACAATACTCATGTGTATGGGCAAAAAACTCGAGGACTATATTTGTGACTAATTGTATAACAGGTTATTTTTGTTTCTGTTCTGTGGAAAGTGTAAAACATTCCAACAAAGGGTTTTAATGTAGATTTTTTTTTTTTTTTTTTGCACCCATGCTCTTGATTGCTAAATGTAATAGTCTGATCATGACACTGAATAAATGTGTCTTTAAAAAAAAATAATAATGGGGCGCCTGGGTGGCTCAGTTGTTAAGCATCTGCCTTCGGCTCAGGTCATGGTCCCAGGGTCCTGGGATCGAGCCCCGCATCAGGATCCCTGCTCTGCGGGAAGCCTGCTTCTCCCTCTCCCACTCCCCCTGCTTGTGTTCCCTCTCTGGCTGTCTTTCTCTCTGTCAAATAAATAAAATCTTTAAAAAAAAAAAAATAATAATAATAATAATAGCCAAGACAGTAGTTAAGAGCAGAGCTTGAGGACTTAATACTGCCAGACCCATACTTGTTACAAAGCCCCAGTACTTAAAGTGCTATTCACCTAGCACCCAGAATTTGGTTTCTAAATACTCTTCTCCAATAAAAGGAACCAAGATTCTTTTGAAGAAGTGGTTAATTCCACAACTGGGGCATAGGAAATACAAGATGAGCCTGGAACACCTTTTGGTGCCAGTAAGCAAGGATGTGCATGGAAAAGGATGAGGGCATATTGAAAGGACACAGGCGTCAACGTGATGGAGCTTCTGAAGGCCAACCCTAAATCAGTTTGAGCAACAAAACAAATAATGATCATACTGAATTATAACCCATAGAGTAAAATATCCACAAATTAATACTGATATAAATAAATAAGAAGGGACAACTCTTCCATACAGAATTCCAATTAATGTACAAGGAATTAGAAAACTACAAAACCACCACCATGTAGCCACTACAGTAATTGTTGCAAGCAAGATGGGTGCTAAAATCAGTGGGCAAAAGTTTGAGAAAAAAATAGGTATTTGCATAGTTTCAACATCTCTCCCCCAAGATATTGATCAGTCACAAAGAGGGAAATAGTACCTTTTACAGTGGAGAGACCTGGTAGACACCTCCATAACCAAATGATCATTGGTTAATGTGTCAAATTGAAAGTTAAGGGAAAACTAAAGAATTGTCAGAGATTGGAGGAGGCTAAGGAGACATAAATAGATGCAAGGTAGGATCTTGGATTGGATAATAGAACAGGAAAAGGACAATAATGAAAAAAGTGAAATTCAAACAATGTTGTTTAATATTATGACAATATTAATAATATCAGTGTTAATTTCCTGGGTTTGATCATTGTACAATGGTTTTGTAAGATGTGAACATTGGTAAATCTGAGAGGAAATTTATGTGAACTCTACTTTTTTCAGCTTTTCTTTTTGCAGCTATTCTGAGAAATTATTTCAGAATAAAAGTTAAGAGAAAAACTAATGTGGGGCTGCTTGGGTGGCTCAGTCATAACGCGTCTGCCTTCATCTCAGGTCGTGATCCCAGGGTCCTGGGATCAAGTCCTGCATTGGACTCCTTGCTCAGCGGGGAGCCTGCTTCTCTCTCTCTGCCTGCCACTCCCCCTCCTTGTGCTCTCTCTCTCATAAATAAATAAAATCTTAAAAAAAAAATGTGGTAATGACATCAGGTGCATTCATTTCCCAGGGCTGCTATAACAAAGTACCACAAACCAAGTGGCTTAAAAATAACAGAACTCTAATCTCACAGTTCTGGAGGTTAGAAGTTTGAAATCAAGGTGTCAGCAGGTCCATGCTCCCTCTGAAGGCTCTAGGGGAGAATCCTTGCCTCTTCCCTAGTTCCTGGTAGTTACCAGAAATCTTTGATGTTCTTTGGCTTGTACCTGCATGATTTCAGTCTGTTTCTGTCTTCACCTGGCCTTCTTCTACACCAGTCATATTGGATTTAATATGACCTCATTTTAACTAAATAATCTACAAAGTCTCTATTTCCAAATAGGGTTGCATTCTGAGGTTCCAGCAGACATAAATTTTTTAGACTATTCAACCGAGTATAGAGGAAGAGAAGAGTCTATTGGCAAATAGACCAATGGAATAGAACAGAATTCTAGAAACAGACCCACATATTCGATCTGACTTAACGACAGATGTGTCACTGCTATGCAATAGGGAAAATAGGGTCTTTTGAATAAATGAATCAAATGAAAATCTGCATGTGGATAGAAAGAATCTTGACCCCTTCCTCACATCATATATAAAGACTAATTTCAGATGGATCATAAGTAATTTTGGATGGATACCTAAATGTAACAGGTAAAATAACAAATTGTTTTCACAATACACACAAGAGAATATCTTCCTGATTGGGGGGTAGGCAAAGATTTCTTTAACTGGATGCAAAAAGAACTTGACATTATTGGGAAGAGTTTATAAATTGGACTTAATTTAAATTAAAAGCTTCTGTTCATCAAAAGATACCATCAAGAGAATGAAAACACAAGCCATAGAGTGGGAGATAATTGCAGTACATAGACCCAAGAGAGGACTTGCGTCTGAAATATATAAAGAACTCCTACAAATCAATAAGAAAAAGGTAACTCATTTTTTAAAGACTCAGGCATTTTTTCTTATTTTTTTTAAAGATTTTATTTATTTGACAGAGACACATCGAGAGAGGGAACACAAGCAGGGGGAGTGGGAGAGGGAGAAGCAGGCCTCCCACTGAGCAGGGAGCCCAATGTGGGGCTTGATCCCAGGACCCTGCGATCATGACCCAAGGCAAAGGCAGACGCTTAACTGACTGAGCCACCCAGGTGCCCCATCAAACAGGCATTTTATAAAGGAAGTTATCCAAATGGACAATAAGCTTACAAAAGGGTGCTGAACATCAAATGTGAAATGCAAATTAAAGCTGAAATGAGATACCACTGAATACTTACCAGATTGGCTAAATTTTTTTTAACTGATCCTACCAAGTAGTGGCAAAGATGTGAAACAGCAAGAGCTCTAGTGCATTACATCTAGGAACAGAAATCAGTACAAGCATTTTGACTAGCAGTTCTACTCCTAGGTATATACTCAACAGAATTAAGTCTATATGACCACTAAAAGACGTAGAATTTATGTAGCAGCTTTCTTTATAATAGCCCCAAACTGGAAGTAACCTAAATATTCATCAACAGTGTAATGGATAGTCTTATATTCATACAGTGGAACACTATATATCAGTCAAAAAGAATTACTGCAACCATGTGGATGAATTTCACAAGTAATTGTTAGCTGAAAGAAGCCAACACAAAAAGCATATACCAAATGATACATTTAAGTGAAGTTCAAAACAAGCACAGTTAATCTATAATGATAGGAATCAGGATAGTGGGTACCTCTTAGGGGTAGATATTGATAGGAGTCATTTCAGGGGTCCTGGAAATGTTCTATATCTTGATCTGTGTGATGTTACACGTGTGTGTGTGTGTGTGTGTATGTATGTACATATATATATATATTTTTTTTTTAACATTTAGCTGTATTTTTTTAATTTTTTTTTTTTTTAGATTTTTAAAATTTATTTCTTAGAGAAAGTGAGAGCGAGAGAGAGAGAGCCAGTGAGAGCAAGCACGAACAGGGAGCAGGGGGGAAGGGCAGAGGGAGAAGCAGACTCCCCGCTGAGCAGGGAGACAGATGCGGGGCTCCATCCCAGCATTCTGGGATCATGACCTGAGCCGAAAGCAGATGCTTAACCAACAGAGCCACCCAGGTGCCCCACATTTAGCTGTATTCTTAAGGTTTCTTTACATTATTAGATGGATGTTACACTTAAATTTTTTAAATTAAGAAAAAATGTGATATATTAAATACTAAAACAAGTGGACTGTCACCAATATAAATAGAATTGAAGCTTCTTCATTTAAATATTTGTTGTATTAAGATTTTGTTTTAATGAGATTTCACTTGAACTTAACATTTGGATAACATAACATTTTATGGTTCTTTGGCTACTTTCTCATAACATGGTAACAGATATGTCATTTGGGTGTTTTTCAGGATAAAGATTTTGGATTTTAAACCATAAATGATATAAATTAATATCAAAAATCTAAGATCTTTTTATCAAATTGTTATATTGGAAACCTCAATATCGCATTGCTCATTTGTCTTTTAGGCTAAGACATCAAGCACACAAAGAATTTTATGCCTACAAACAGGTAAGAAATTTACTTCAGATTGGCCTTGATTTTTTTTTTTAACCAAAAAATGAGAACTTAGATTTCCATTCATATTTTAAACTGGGACTGGATTTACTTGTGTTCATTTTAGCATTTCACTTCCAGTTTGCAGTACAAAATAAATCAACTTCACTTTAAGTATTCCTCATTTGAAGTTCAGATGATATAATAATATAACAGGGAACTTTAGCCAACACTGCTAAAGGAAAATGCTATGGTTAATAATCCTTAAAATTACTGTTAATCTAGTAGAGTTAAGAGATCCCATTAAATGAATTTGTTACTTCTTCCGTTAGAAGACATATCAGTTCCTCAGAGGTGAACAGTTGCATTATAGTGATCTCATCTCCTCCTCTCTCACGTCACACCATCGGAAGTCTAAATACTTGGGTCATTGCTGTTAATCCCTACCCTTTGTACTGTCATTCCTTTACCAATTTGTTCTTTAAGGGAATAAATTTAGCTTTTCTTGATGGCCAAGTAAAATTTGTTTTTTCTTCCATGTGTCATCTGATGACATTTTACCACGGACACCGAACAGTGGGCCTAGGTGTTCCTTAATTTTCTTTTGGCCCAAAGTATGAAATTATTTTTATTATCCTTAGTTTTTTTTGCTTTCTGGTTTTGGGATTTGGGTTTTGGTTTTGTTTTGTTTTTCTTTGTTTTTTGTTTGTTTTTATGGAGTCGTGGGGTAAGCTTTAGTTTATTTGGGTCTTTAACCTTGCTGACACTGATGCTGCAGGACCATGTCACCATTTTAGGATTACGTATCTCTTTGTCCATCTTTTGTTTATGTCTCTTTGAAATCTGAGCTCATTGTCAAGTTCCTTAGATTTCCACACTGATGTTCATAGGTAACCCCATGGTCTTCCCGATAGGTCTCATGTGAGATTCATAGAGTTGAATGTTTTAGTTTTCTAAATTAATGAATCCTTTTGTCTCAATATTATCATAAATTTGACAACCTATAAGATATTTGTATGTAAGATGTAAGCTAACTAGAAAGTAAAATTGGCCTTGATGGTCATTTAACAAGTAAAATTGACTGATAGAGTTAATAGAGTAACAAGATAGACAGTAAAGTGGTTTTTAAAATATACTGAATTGGAAATTTAGTACATCCTTGCATAGCTGGATGATAGCTTTCTGAAAATATGATTTGCCCTGAAAACCATTTTTGGTTCAAGAATGTAAGATACTCGAAACTGGGAGATTTTCCCCCAAATTTCACTTACCTATTTTTTGACTTTAAGATGGCATATAATTCTAATAAGCTGTTTATTCTCCAAAATTTTCTATTTTTTTTTTATTTTTTAAGAATATTATTTTTTTAAGTAATCACTACCCCCAACATGGGGCTTGAATTCACAACCCCGAGATCAAGAGTCACATGCTCTACCAACAGCCAGTCAGGCGCCCCTGGAAATTTTCTTTTTAAATAATAATCTGCTGCCCTCTTATCACTTGTCATTTTTTTAACTGGTATCCAGTTACCACAGGTTGGGGATGGCACCTGGGTGAATTTTAAGTTCATTTACATGACTTTGGGTAGAGCTAAAATTTTCTGATGATAATGATGAATAAAAATAACCAAAACTTGCAAAATTAAGTTTGACCTTATTTTTTTAATCTTTTATACATTAATAGTTCTCATCAGCTAATACTGTGTTTTAGTGAATCATGAGAGTCAACCTCATTTATTTTCCTCCTAAGTTAGCACTTGGTCCAGATGAGCATGTATTTATGTCTTTTCCTGAAATTTAATCTGTACTCAAAGGGATTTTAAAATTGTTTTTCTGGAGAACATTGCATCACTGCTCAAGTTAAAAAAAAATGTTGCTAAAAAAAATATGGCTAAAATGTTCTGTCTCAATATAAAAGAGATTTTTTTCCAATATTGAACAGGAGGAGAAGTGAGCTACATATACAAAAGAAAAATATGTTTTAGTGTAATGAGAAATTTTTTAATTATAAATTTAAATGGGCATAACATACTTTTTTGTCTTACAGGTTATATTAAAAGAGAAAGTTAAAGAACTGAATTTACATGAAGTAAGTTGCCTATAAGTATTTTAATCTTTTCTTGAGCTATTATCTAATAGAAGTAGTATGCTGTGGTATGCTTAACCATCTTTATTCTAAGAAGTTAAAAAAAGTTAGGCTTATTTTGATCTGCTTAATAGAATATTTGAGATGACGATTGAGAAAATCAATTATGAGATGACTTAATTATGAGAAGATTTTTAATAGAGATGGTGGTGATGTAAGATTTCATAGCAGTAGGGATACTGTGTGCTGTCCCTGATATTAGTAGATAGATATAAATTAGTTTTTCTACTCAAGTGAATTTGTACTAATTTCATTCTTGAAAATGTTCCTAGAATCCCATCATATAAATATGGCACAAAAGAGGCAGTGATTACTTCATGGGGTGGGGCTTGGGGAGGTGAGGCAAGAGAATACAATAGAGAAGAATGCAGTTTGACTTTGACTCCTTGGGATTGTCTAGTGATGAAGTTGCATGGTTGGTTCCCAGGTATTCATTATGTTACCATGCTTTGTAACGTGAATACAAAAGTGTGTGTGTATCCTGCTGTACATCTTCAGACACATTGCCTATAAGAATTCTTTTTCCTTTTACTCCTTTTGTCGTCTCTGACTACAGTTGTTCAGAATTTTTAATTTTAGGGTCCTTTTCTCTTCCTTGCTTTCCAAGTTTTTGAATCGGTTTGTAAAACAAGGACTTGGAAAGCTGCACATTATAATATCTGTCTTACATAATTGTGGGGCAGCTTCATTGCTAGTCTCTTCAAAGAGAGTTAATTTGTGAAATTATTTGAATAATAATAAAATAATGATTTAGGGGTGCCTGGGTGGCTCAGTCAGTTAAGTATCTGCCTTTGGCTCAGGTCATGATCTCAGGGTCCTGGGAGGACCCTGAGAGGATGCTGCTTCCTCTCCCTCTGCCTCCCACTCTCCCTGCTTGTGCTCTCTCTCTCTATCAAATAAGTAAATAAAATTTTGGGAAAAAAAAGATAATGATTTATATTATTATCAAACGCTTTGAAAATGTCTACTGCTCCTTTGCTTTTTTTGCAGATTTTTTTTATCAAAGAGTTGCTATATTACAGCATTTTAGAACTAACCTTTTAAATCCAAAGCATCAATTACTGTTTGATTTTTTTTTTTTTTACTGTTTGATTTTTAAATTTTCCCAAAATTAACATGAAATAATAGAGGATGATCTCTTTTCTATTTGGGGTCTCTTTGAGGACCATAAATGTAAAGATTATATTCTGACACATGTTAACCAATATTAAACAACCAGATTCCTCGGGAGCAGAAATCTTCCTCATTGGTCTGACCCACTAGTTTAGAATGGGTCTTTATCTTGAATGAGTACATTGTGTTGCATCATTATGTATCAGAGTTATATCCCATTTGCACTTACCCATTCCAGTTTTGCTGAATCTGACCAGCTACTGATCCCCTCTCCCCCTTATTTGAAACTAGTAGCTAGAAAGAAAGAAAGAAAGAAACTAGTAGCTAGGATAACCTAACCTTGTTCTATTGCTTGTTTCTAGAGGCAATCAGGTATTTTTTGCAATTCATTTGGTCTTTTCCAGTTGCATTTCTTGGTGATGAAACTATTTTGTCAGACTTTTGTGTGTATGTGTGCATTTCTGTAGCCTAATTATACAGTAGTAACATAGCTTGGTCCTGTGTAAGCATGTGGAATTTCAATGTGGATACTGTTATTAGTGAATAATTACAATAGTGAAAAATCAAAGATAAGCTAAATGTCCATCAGTGGTGAGTGAATAAATTAAACATGATATACATTGATTTATACACTCATCCTTTCACCAACAACAGAACAATCATGCAAGTGGAAGATTATCCACCAAGAGGGAGGGAAGGAAGGAAACCTGATATAGTACAATGAGGTACTATAAAGTTGGCAAAATTAAGGATTGAGCTCTATCTGTAAATGTCTCAATTGGGATAGATCTCTAGTGGGATCCAAAAAAAGCAAGTCACAAAGTGATATGTTTATATGACATATGTAAACTAAACTAAACACCATATTGTTCATGGATTTATATGCATACTGTAAGGTGTTTTACTGTGTTTGAGAAGGACACATAGTTACATGGAGAAAGAGAAGAGAAAGATTAGGGGAAGTTGGTCAAAAGAGATGTTAGTTTTATATGTAATGGGTTCTTAAAGAAGGAAAACAAGTTAATATATTACTTTTAAAATAATTTTAGAGTTGGGACACCTGGGTGGCTCAATTGGTTAGGTGTCCAACTCTTGATTTCGTCTCAGGTCACGATATTAAGATTGTGAGATTGAGCCCCGCTTCAGGCTCCACCCTGGGTGTGGAGCATCCTTGAGATTCTCTCTCTCCCTCTGTCCCTCTCCTCTCCCTCTCTAAAATAATAATAATAATAATTTTAGAGTTATTGGATACATAAAACATGTCAGACACTGAACTAAACTAAACTGCGAGACACAAAGAAGCATAAAATACTAATTTCTACTCTTAAGCAGTTAGCAGTCTGGTAGAGGGGACTATAAATGAGAAAGTCAAACTGCAGTGTGGAGAAGGGTGCTGTGTGTTATCTGGGATATATGCTGAGAAGTTCTTGAGGATTCTGGTATTGCACACACGGCTTCTTGGCTTTTGCTCCCCTAAGGGAGATTTCCTGGGACCTTGCAGGCTCAGATGCCCAGACACCACCCCCCCCACCCCAGCTTCTTAGACAGTTGGCTCTATAGCTGACTGTATCATTTTTGCTTAATTTTTTCTACCAGTATAGGACTCAAACAACACTTACACTAAGTGAAGCTAAGGAGATACTATATACATAATCAAAACACAAGAATATATTGTCCTTCTATGAAGAAAAATGTTCTTTCAATACCCATAGTCTTCCCTGTTTTTGTTTATTTCTCCATCTTTTCATAGAGACACAGATATAGAGAAGGAGATCTCTAAGAGAAACAACAGAACAATCATACAAGTGGGTTAATAAATGGCATCTAATGAAGTCTTGGTGTCAAAAACAGAAGGGTCCTATGGAAGCTGCATCACACTGGAGCATGCAGGTCCTGTTAAAGGAGTTGCCAGCACTCAGCTCTAGCTGATTGTTGCCATGGGGGAATATAGGCCAGTTGCTGCCAGATCTGGGTTTCTTCAAGAGAAGCTCGAGAGTCTTGGCATTAGTTTATGATCTGCTCCCTGTTTGCATTTAGTCTTTGATTTGTTCACCACAGTGTCCCCAACTCTAGTTTTGGTGAGTGGTAACTTTCTCCATTAAATTTCCTTTGTCAGAAATCAAATGGCCATATTTTGTGACTCTATTTCTGGATTCTCTAATCTGTTCCACTGATTTATACACTCATCCTTTCACCAACACCACAGTCTTAATGTAGCTTTACTAATAAAGCTTACTGTAGCTCTGTAAGTCTTAAAATCAGGCAGTGTGATCCTCCAACTTTATTCTTCTCCAAAACTGTTTTAGCTAGTCTAATTCCTTGCTCTTCCATATAAATTGTAGCATCAGCTGGTCTATATCTACAAAAAAGAAGAAATCCCACTGTGGGATTTTGATTAGTATTTCATTAAATCTATAAATCAGGGGAAAATTGACATCTTTACCATGTTGAGTCTTCTAATCTATAAACACATTATGTCTTTTCATTTATTTACTTATTTGTATAAGGCTCTGTTAGCTGAATACACATTTAGGATTTTTAGGATTATGTCTTCTTGGTGAATTGACCCTTTTATTGAAATTATAATATCCCTCTTCATCTCTGGCAATTTTCTTTGCTTTGAAATCTTTGCCCGATATTAATATAGCACCTCTAGCTGGGGCACCTGGGTAGCTCAGTAAGTTAAACATCTGACTCTTGGTTTTAGCTCAGGTCATGATCTCATGGGTGGTGAGATCAAGGCCTGCATCAGGCTCCCCACTCAACTGGGAGTCTGCTTAAAGATTCTCTCCCTCTGCCCCTCCCCCTGCTCATGCTCACGAGCTCTCTCTCTCTCTCTCTCTCTCTAAAATAAATAAAAAGAATTAACTCCTTTTTAAAAAAATACATAGCACCTCTAGCTTTCTTTTGATTAATGTTTGCATGGCATGCCTTTTTCCATCTTTTTAATTTCAGTCTACCTATATAATTATATTTGAAGTGAGTTTTCTTATAATAGCATAAAGTTTGGTTATGATGTTTTTTTTTTCTTTAACCCACTCTGCCAATCTTTGTTTTAATTGGTGTGTTTAGACCATTTACATTCGAGGCAATTATTGATGTTTGGAATTAGGTATACCATTGTATTATTTGTCTTCTGCTTTTCCTACTCTGTCATTCTTTTTCCCTAGTCCTACCTTCTTTGGGTTATTTGAACATTTTTAGTAATCCGTTTTAGTAATTCATTTTTATTTTTTTAAAGATTTTTTCATTTATTCATTTAAGAGAGCACAAGAGAGAGCATGAGTGGGGGGGAGGGGCAGAGGGAGAGGGAGAAGCAGACTCCCCACCAAGCAGGGAGCCCGATGCGGGGCTCAATCCCAGGATCCCGGAACCATGACCTGAGCCGAAGGCAGATGCTCAACCGACTGAGCCACCCAAGCACCCCTAGTAATCCATTTTTAGTATCTATTATGATTTTGACTTTATCTTTTTGTATAATATTTTAGTGGATTATAAAATAAATACTTAGAATCAATTTTTTAGCACTTCAGTTGGAATGTAGAAACCTCTCACCATATAGATCCCTTTACCATTTTCCCTTTATGCAATAGCTATCATATTACATCTATATACATTGAAAATCCCATCAGATAATGTTATATTTTTTACTTATAACTGTCAAGGATATTCTAAAGAATTCAGAGAGGAAGAATAGTCATAAATATTTATCCAGATATTTGTCATTTCTGTTGCTCTTCATTCCTAATATTCCAATTTCCTTCTTAATTCCATTTTCCTTCTATCTGATGATCTTCTTTTAGCATTTCTTTTAGAGCAGATCTGCTGGCTGTGAATTCTACTAGTTTGCCTTCATCTGAGAATGTCTTTATTTCACCTTCATTCCTAAGGAGGATATTTTTATTTGGTATAGAACTCTGGGTTGACATTTTCTTTCAGCCCTTTTTTTTTTTTTAAGATTTTATTTATTAATTAGAGAGCAAGAAAGCACAAGCAGGGAGGGGGGAGAGAGGGAGAAGCAGACTCCCCACTGAGCAGGGAACCCAGTGCAGGGCTCGATCCCAGGACCCCGGGATCACGACCTGAGCCAAAGGCAGATGCTTAACTGACTGAGCCACCCAGGTGCCCTCTTTCAGCACATTTAAAATGTGCTGCTTCCTTCTGGCCTCCACGGTTTCCAATGAGAAATTCATAGTCATTCAAATCCTTGATCCTCTATCAGTAATGTGTCCTTTTTCTCCAGCTGCTTTCAAGATTTTTTTCTTTGTCTAGTTTTCAGCAATTAATTATGATATATCTGAGCATGGATTTCTTTGGATTTATCCTGTTTGTGGTTTACTCAACCTTCATAAATATGTAGGTTTGTCTTTCACCAAGCTTGGGAAATTTTCAGCCATCATCCAGATTTTGTTTCCGCATTGCACTCTTTCTGTCCTGCCACCACACCAGAGAAGGCCTCCTCTACCTACTGTGGCTGTATGGGCCAATCAGAATATGGATAGCCTTGTAGAACCCTGGGTCCACATCCACAATACAGTGGTAGAGCCATCCGCGTAGCTTCCAAATTTGAATTCGGTCCATCCCCTCTTCCATCACGTATTGCCTGTATCATCAGAAGGGTAGGAGACCCTGCTCCCCTCTGCATCTCAGCAGCAGCTGGGATCCTCACTGCACAAGGACTAGGAAGGGCCATCTTTAGGTCAGTTTTCCCAAGTCAGGTAGGGAGTGGGTGAGGAGTAGTATAGCAGACATGCTGTGGCCCTGCTCTGCCCTGCTTTCCACAAGAAGAGACTACAAAAAGGTTGGACCCATTGGAGTTGCCCCTTGTGTAAAGAACATCTTTTCCTTCTTCTCCTCACCTCCCCATAGACTCATCCCCTTCCCTCTGCTCCAGTGAGGTGGCGGCTCTGGCAGTGCAAACTCTGCCACGTCCTTGTCTTATGTAGGAGGAGATTTAAACCTTTTCAGTCTTTCTAGAACTACTGATCAGTTTTCTTATAAATCACATTCCTGAATTTTACTTTTAAATTAGTATAAAAATATTTGGAGCCCAATTGAGGTTTGTGCCAGGTTTGTTTGAATTGTAAAAATAGTAAAACAACAACAACAAAAGTCCAAAGCATGTATAAGGAACAGTATACAGGACCCTAAAGATTGAGTGGGTAGAATATAGTCCCTCCCTTTGATCAAGGAACACTGATCCCATGGGAGAGAAGAGAGAAGGTCATAAGTCAATGAGGCATGTACAGTAATGGACCAAGGACACAAACACATGAAGGCCATGGAAAGGACTGCCCACTGTAGTTCAGTTTGGAACAGGAAAGTTGGCTCATTCCTGAGTAGCACAACCATCTTTAGGTTGCTTTCATAGCTCTCAAAGATTCCAACTTTAAATGACACCTCTGAACTAGAAATGCTGCCTCTGCAGAAGATGTGATAGCTTCATGACCATTCAAGGAAAGGTATAATGATAATGAGTGCCCATCATAGAATCTATTTAGAAGAAAACCATTTTGGCTGCATCACCTGAGCTGTGGGTCATTTTCATTGTGTGACATTGTGTTCCCCACATAATTCTCCTCCCCCAGTTTGCATTTGAGGTAAATTTATGGACTGTATCAGCCACCTGGAAATTATCAAAGCCTGCCTTCTTGGGCATTTTAGAGATCGTGCACTAGTTGAATGCTAGTCCAATATACATCTGTAGTTCCCATAAAGCCACTGTTCCCTCAAACATGTCTTATTTATGGATATAATCTCAGTGTAATGTAAATGGAACCAGTATGCAAGGTGGCAAGATTACTAAGATGTCGTTACTTCATATAATTATCTTAAGACCAAGGGAACTCACATTTTAAAAAATTTAGATAAGTTATTCCTTATTTTGCATTTGTAGAAATTCAGATTTAAGAAAGTTGAGTAGAGGAGCACCTGGGTGACTCAGTCAGTTAAGCATTTGCCTTCAGCTCAGTGATCCCAGGGTCCTGGGATCGAGCCCCTCGTTGGGCTCCCTGTTGGGCAAGGAGTCTGTTTCTCCCGCTTCCTCTGCCCCTCCCCCCTCCTCATGTGTGCTCTCTCTCGCTCTCTCCCTCTCTCTCTCAAAATTAAATTAAATTAAAAAGTTGAGTAGAATGGGCATGGGCATGTTATCCAGCTTCTGAGCATGGAGAAAGAATGTGACCCTAGCCTTTCCCATGGTGAACCTCCCCACAAGAACATACCCCTCACAAAGAATCTCCCCCATCCCTCTCCAGAAGAGAAGAGGAAACACAAGAAGCACCTAGTGCAGAGCCCCACTTCCTACTCCATGGATGTGAAATGCCCAGGTTGCTATAAAATCACCACCAACTTTAACTGTGAACAAATGGTAGTTTTGTGTGTTGGCTGCTCCACTGTCCTCTGCCAGCCTACAGGAGGAAAAGCAAGGTGTACAGAAGAATGTTCCTTCAGACAGAAACAGCATTAAAAGCACCCTGAATCAAAATGACTGGGAAACCATCCCAGTAAACACATTTTGGATACAAAACAAAAAGAGTGTGACCCTATCTGTTTGAGTCTGGAGCCATCACATCTTGATGCTCTTACTGCCCCCACAGACTTGAAATTTCTGCTGTTCCCCAAGCTGCAAAAAATTACTTTGGAGGTACCTCACCCAGCTTCCTTCTGCTTTCTGCAGATACCATCAGTTAAGAACTTTTCTGACTTTTAACATGTAAAACAGGCAAACTCAAGTATCTATAGACTGACCAGTCAGTAAATATATATTCCTATCCCAGCTTCTGGCAGGGTTGACGTTATCATAGGATGCATTCCTTGATTTCAAAAAATGAAAAGTGATGAGGAACTCTTCCTGTCTCATTCTGTCAGGTCCTAATGTCAAGACCAGACAAAGACATCACAAAGAGAACTCCAAACCAATATCCCTTACAAATATAGGTGAAAAAGTCCTCAACAAAATACTAGCAAACCAAGTCTACCAGCATATAAAAAGGATTATATGCCATAACCAAATGGAATTTATTCCAGGAATACAAGGTTGGTTCAACAAAGGAAAGTCAGTCAATGTTACACCCTATTAACAGATAAAGGGAGGGGAAAAAAACAAACAAACAGGATCACTTCAATAGATGCAGAAAAAGCACTTGACAAAATTCAACATTCTTTCATGATAAAAACACTTGACATACTAGGAATAGAAGGGAATTTCCTCAACTTGATAAAGGGCATCTATGAAAAACACAGAGCTAACATCATAATGGTGAAAGACTGAAAGCTTTTTCCCCTAAGATCAGAATAAGACAAGGATGCCTGCTCTTACCGCTTCTATTCAACATTTTACTGCAGGGTCTAGCCAGAGCTGTTAGGCAAGAAAAAGTAATAAAAGACATCCAGATTAGAAAGGAAGAAGTAAAACTCTATTTGCAGATGACATGAATTTTTAAAAACTGAAAACTCTAAAGAATCCACCAAAAATCATGAGCGCTAATAAATGAGTTCAACAGATGTCCAGGATACAAAATCAACATACAGAAGCCAGCTGTATTTCTATGCATTGGCAATGAATAATTCAAAAATGAATTTAAGAAAACTATTCCATTTACAACAGCATCAAAAAGAATAAGGTAACTAGGAATAAATTTAACAAAGAAGCTCAGACTTCTACACTGAAAATACAAAATATCCTTGAAGGATATCTGGGGCGCCTGGGTGGCGCAGTAACACGTCTGCCTTCGGCTTAGGTCATGATCCTGGGGTCCTGGGATCGAGTCCCACATCTCCCTCTGCCTGCTATTCCCCCTGCTTGTGCTCTCTCTCTCTCTCTCTCTCTCTGTCAAATAAATAAAATCTTCCCCAAAAAAATCCTTGGAGGATATTAAGGAAGACCTATGTAAGTGGAAAGACCTACCGTGCTCATGGTTTCAAAGACCTACTATTGATAGGATGGCAGTATCCCCCATAATATTTACAGAATCAATGCTATCCCTATCAAAATTACAGCTGTCTTTTTTTTTTTTTTTTGGTAGAAATTGACAAGCAGATTCTAAAATTCACATGGAAATGCAAGGGATCCAGAATATCCAAAAACAATCTTGAACAGAGTTGGAGGATTCACACCTTCCAGTTTTAGAACTTAAAGCTTCAATATTTAAGACAGTGTGATACTAGCAGTTGGAAAGACATGCAGATCAATGGAACAGAATTGAGAGTTCAGAAACAAACCTATACATTTATGGTCAATTGATTTTCAATAAGTGTGCCAAGACAATTCAATAGGATAAGAATAGTTGAATCAGTAAATGGTGCTGTGATAACTAGATAACCAAAATATGCAAAAGAATGAAGTTAGAACCCTGCTTCACACCATATACAAAAATTAACTAAAAAATGGACCAAAGACCTAAATGTAACAACTAAAATTACACAACTCTTAAAAATAAGCATAGATATAAATTTGGGGGGGGGGGGGAGAGCGCCTGGGTGGCTCAGTTGGTTAAGTGACTGCCTTCAGCTCAGGTCCTGAACCTGGAGCCCCAGGATCAAGACCCACATCAGGCTCCCTGCTCAGGAGTGCTTCTCCCTCTGACCCTTCCCCCTTTCATGCTCTCTCTCGTTCATTCTCTGTCTCTCAAATAAATAAAATCTTAAAAAATAATAATAAATAAATTTTTGTGACTTTGGGTTAAACAACCCAAACAGTTTCTTAGATATGACACCTAAAGCACAAGCAACCAAAGGAAAAAAACATAATTTTAACTTCATCAAAATTTAAAAACCGTTCCTTTAGGCCGGAACCGCCATCTTCCAGTAATTCGCCAAAATGACCAACACAAAGGGAAAGAGGAGAGGTACCCACTATATGTTCTCTAGACCTTTTAGAAAACATGGAGTTGTTCCTTTGGCCAGATACATGCGAATCTATAAAAAAGGTGATATTGTGGACATCAAGGGAATGGGCACTGTTCAAAAAGGAATGCCCCACAAATGTTACCATGGCAAAACTGGAAGAGTCTACAATGTTACTCAGCATGCTGTTGGCATTGTTGTAAACAAACAAGTTAAGGACAAGATTCTTGCCAAGAGAATTAATGTACGCATTGAGCATATTAAACACTCAAAGAGCCGAGACAACTTCCTGAAGCGTGTGAAGGAAAATGATCAGAAAAAGAAGGAAGCCAAAGAGAAAGGTACTTGGGTTCAACTGAAGCGCCAGCCTGCCCCACCCAGAGAAGCACACTTTGTGAGAACTAATGGAAAGGAGCCCAAACTGCTGGAATCCATTCCCTATGAATTCATGGCATGATAAATGTAAAGAAAATAAAAGACCTCAAGACTGTAAAAATGTTTCTCTCAATTGAGTAGAAGTGTGGTGTCCTTTCCCCCAAAAAAATATTTAAAGCAAAAAAAAAAAAAATTTAAAAACCCTTGTACTTCAAATAATATTATCAAGAAAGTAAAAAGACACCCACAGGGAGAAAATATTGCAGATCTTATATCTGATAAGAGTCTGGTATCCACAATATATAATGAACTGTTACAACTCAGTAATAAAAAGCCTACAAAATAAAAAGATCTGTAAATATTTTATATCAGTCCTTTCATCATAACAAGGTTTTTTCTAGAATGAAAGTTTGTTTGATGAAGTCCAGTTTATCGATTTTTTTTTCCTTTGGTTGTTTATGCCTTAGGGGTGATATAATGCTTTTGATGCCTATGGATGTCAAAGTACTCCAACACCATTTGTTGAAAAAGTTGTCCTTCTGCCACTGAAATGCTTTTGCACCTTTGTCAAAATCAGTTGGCTATCTGATAAGGGATTTCTGTCTAGAATATTTATAAAGAAATCTTACATCTCAATAATAAAAATAACCCAACTAAAAAAATGGAGGCAAAGAACAGACATTTCTCCAAAGAAGATATACAACAGACCAATAAGCATAACATCATTAGTCGAAAAATGCAAATCAAAACCACAATGAGATACCACTTCATACCATCTAGGATGGCTATAATCAAAGACAATAATAATAACCTGATGATATGGAGAAATTGGACCCTCATACACAGCTGGTGGGAATATGAAATTATGTAGCCACTCTGGAAAACAAAAGTTTAAATACTGGGGCACCTGGGTGGCTCAGTCGGTTAAGCGTCTGTCTGCCTTTGGCTCTGGTTGTGATCCCAGGGTGCTGGGATTGAGCCCCATGTCAGGCTCCTTGTTCAGCGGGGCGCCTGCTTCTCCCTCTCCCCCCTGCTCGTGCTCTCTCTTGCTATCTCTCTCTCTCTCTCTCCCCCCACCCCGTCTCTCAAATAAATAAAATCTTAAAAAAAAAAAAAGTTATACAGTTACCATATGACCTAACAATTACTCCTAGATATATACACAGAGAATTGAAAACTCAATTACTTGTTTGGTTTGTTGTTGTTGCTGTTGTTGTTGTGGGGTTTTTTTTTTTTTTTTAAAGATTTTATTTGTCAGAGAGCATGAGCGAGCACAAGCAGGGGGAGCGGCAGGCAGAGGGAGAAACAGACTCCCTGCTGAGCAGGGAGCCTGATGTGGCACTCCATCCCGGGACCCTGGGATCATGACCTGAGCCGAAGGCAGACGCTTAACAGACTGAGCCACCCAGGTGCCCCTCAATTACTTGTTTAGAGCAACATTATTCACAATAGCCAAAAGGTAAAAACAATCTAAGTAGCCACCAACATATGAATGAATAAACAAATATAGCCATAAAATGAATAAACATGGATGAACTTTGAAGGCATCGTGCTAAGTAAAAGAAGGCAGACAAAAAGACCACATATTGTAAGATGCCATTTCATGATTCCATTTCATTCTGGAAATGACCAGAACAGACAAATCCATCAAGACAGAAAGTTGATTAGTGGTTCCCAGGGCCTGGGAAGAAGGGGGAATGAGGAGTGACTGCTTATGGGTGTGGGCTTTGGGGGCAGGGAATGAAATGTTCTGGAATTAGATAGTGGTGATGGTTGCACAATTCTGTGAATATACTAAAAACTGCTGAATTATATACTTTAAAGCAGTGAATATTACGTGAATTACATCTCCATTTTTAAAAAGGTAAAAAAGGTATGGGAAAGTTACACTGGAGAAGCAATCTTGTTGAAATACTGGGAAGTAAAGCTGATTTGCAAAATATCTGTAAAGTTGTAAAATTAGTTTGGCCCTTCGTGGAACTTCTAAGAAGTCAGATCTGAGGCTTTTCTCTTTGTGACTGCCCTTGGCTTCTGGTCACCTTTGGCACTTAACATGTCAGAATTTATCTTTCTTTTTTTTCAGGTGACCATGGGTTTTAGAATTTGTTTAAGAACATAATAGCACATTATAACCATTAATCATAACTCCCATTTGAAAAGTCTACAAATCTAATCTTGGATCCTAGAAAAATAAGCAAATTAAAGTGAGTGGCTTGACCAACTTCTTGCCCTTTGGTAGGATCAACACTGAATCTCCAGAAGCAGAGCCAGCAGTCCTGACCCTCATTACCTCCCTGTGCTGGGAGGGAAGCTTGCTGTTTAAGGCCAGAAGGGCCGGTTCATATAGTCTACGAGGTAGGAACATCATCCCCCTTTACAGATGGGAAGCTAAGGCCCAAAAAGACCACCCACATGGCTGGAACTGCTAGTTTTCCATCTTTCCCCACAGCTTGTTCTCAGCCTTCCTCCAGAAGTCAAAAATGGGCTTAAAAATAGTGTTCCCAGGAGGGGGGAAAGATGGCAGAGGAGTAGGGGACCCTATTTCAACTGGTCCCCAGAATTGAGCTGGATATCTACCAGACCACTCTGAGCACCCACGAAACCAGCCTGAGATGTAAGATCTGGATCTCTACAAACAGAATATCGCAGGCGGTTGGTTTTGAGGTACGAAGCGGAGAGCCGTGATTCTGCGGGCAGATATCAGAGGATAAACGGCAGTAGGAGGGTGCCTGGCTGTGGGGATCCTACACCGCTGGTGAGTGACAGCCTCGCGTGCTGGGGACGGGCACAGACTCACAGACCGGTAGCGGCGGGGAAAGGACTTCAGGGCAGCCCCCGGGGTGGAAACCTGGAGCGGCAGGGTCGCGCCTGCGAACTCCAGCCCCCGGGACGGAAACCCGGAGCGGCGGGGTCGTGCGGGCAAACTGCAGCCCCCAGGACAGAAACCTGGAGCGTCGGAGTCGCGCCTGCGAACTGCGGCCCCCGGGATGGAAACCCGGAGCGACGGAGTCGCGCGCACGCGCGCATGAACTGGGAGCACCTGGCGGTTTTAGAAGCACAAAGGGCAGAGACGTGCCCGGACCTAGAGGCAGGACTGGGAGCGCTGGGAAGGGGCACACAACCCAGGACGCTGCAATTTATAGCAGCACGGACAGAAACGGAGACAGTGTGGCCTGGAGAGCTCACTGAAGAACGGACTGCTATCTCTCTGCTCTGAGGCAGAGGGTTGGAAACAGTCTCTTCTGCTCTGACTCGCGGAAGAGACATGGAAAGCTGCCAGGGAAAGGCGCCAGAGAACAAAAGCCCCAAAAACTGATTGCCACTGAGCCCATCCCCCGCCCAGGGGCACAGGGCAACTCTGCCCAAACAGGGTTGCCTGAGTAACAGCGTGGCAGGCCCCTCCCACAGAAGACAGGCTGGGAAAACAAGAGGCCAGCAACCCTAAGGTCCCAAGAAAACAGGTGCATCTTGCTTGGGTTCTGGTCAATAATTTGGACTCTATACATTCCCTCAAACACCCATCAACAGAATGACTTGGAGGAGGAGCCCCCAAAACAGGAAAGACTCAGAGATTATGACTTATGCTGCAGATTTACAAATGGATGCAGATATAACCAAGATGTCGGAGATGGAATTCAGGCTAGCAATTGTGAAGACAATGGCTAGAATGGAGAAATCAATTAATGGCAACATAGAGTCTCTAAGGGCAGAAATAAAAGGTGAATTGGGAGAACTTAAAAATGCTATCAATGAGATCCAATCCAATATAGATAATCTAACAGCTAGGGTAACTAAGGCAGAAGAGAGAATAAGCGACCTGGAAGACAATATAATAGATAAAAAGGGAAAAGAGGAGGCCAGGGAAAAACAACTCAGAATCCATGAAAATAGAATCAGAGAAATAAGTGACACCATGAAGCGTTCCAATGTCAGAATTGGAATCCCGGAGGGAGTGGAGAGAGAGGACTAGAAGATGTATTTGAGCAAATCGTAGCTGAGAACTTCCCTAATCTGGGGAATGAAACAAACATTTGAGTCCTAGAGGCAGAGAAGACCCCTCCTAAGATCAAGGAAAACAGGCCAACACCCCGGCATGTAATAGTAAAACTTGCAAATCTTAGAACCAAGGAAACCATCTCAAGGGCAGTTAGGGGCAAGAGATTCCTTACGTACAGAGGGAGGAACATCAGAATAACGTCAGACCTATCCACAGAGACCTGGCAAGCCAGAAAGGCCTGGCAAGACATATTCAGGGTACTAAATGAGAAGAACATGCAGCCAAGAATACTTTATCCGGCAAGGCTTTCATTTAGAATGGATGGAGAGATGCAGAGCTTCCACAACCGGCAGAAGCTGAAAGAATATGTGACCACTAAGCCGGCCCTGCAAGAAATATTAAGGGGGGTTCTATAAAAGGAGAAAGACCCCAAGAGTGATATACAACAGAAATTTACAGGGACAATCTATAAAAACAACGTCTTCACAGGCAACAATGATGACAATTCATATCTTTCAATAATCACTCTCAATGTGAATGGCCTAAACGCTCCCATAAAACGGCACAGGGTTGCAGATTGGATAAAAAGACAGGACCCATCCATATGCTGTCTACAAGAGACTCATTTTGAACCTAAAGATACATCCAGACTGAAAGTGAAGGGATGGAGATCCATCTACCATGCCAGCGGACCTCAAAAGAAAGCTGGGGTAGCAATTTTTATATCAGACAAATTAGATTTTAAACTAAAGTCTGTAATAAGAGACACAGAAGGACACTATATCATTCTTAAAGGGTCTATCCAACAAGAAGATCTAACAATTGTAAATATCTATGCCCCCAACATGGGAGCAGCCATCTATATAAGCCAACCGTTAACCAAAATAAAGAGTCATATTGATAACAATATGTTAATTGTAGGAGACCTCAATACTCCACTCTCAGCAATGGACAGATCATCTAAGCAGAAAATCAACAAGGAAACAAGAGCTTTGAATGATACATTGGACCAGATGGACCTCATAGATATTTACAGAACATTCCACCCTAAAACAACAGAATACTCATTCTTCTCGAGCACACATGGAACTTTCTCCAGAATAGACCATATACTGGGTCACAAATCAGGTCTCAACCGATACCAAAAGATTGAGATTATTCCCTGCATATTCTCAGACCACAGTGCTCTAAAACTGGAACTCAATCACAAAAAATTTGGCAGAAATTCAAACACTTGGAAGCTAAAGACCACTCTGCTCAAGAATGTTTGGGTCAACCAAGAAATCAAAGAAGAACTTAATTCACGGAAATCAATGAGAATGAAAACACATCGGTCCACAATCTATGGGATACTGCAAAGGCGGTCCTAAGGGGGAAATACATAGCCATCCAAGCCTCACTCAAAAAAATAGAAAAATCCCGAATTCACCAACTAACTCTACACCTTAAAGAACTAGAGAAAAAGCAACAAACGACGCCTAAGCCATGCATTAGAAGAGAAATAATTAAAATTAGAGCAGAAATCAATGAATTAGAAACCAGAAACACAGTAGATCAGATCAATGAAACTAGAAGTTGGTTCTTTGAAAGAATTAATAGGATTGATAAACCACTGGCCAGACTTATCCAAAAGAAACGAGAAAGGACCCAAATTAATAAAATTATGAATGAAAGGGGAGAGATCACGACTAATACCAAGGAAATAGAAACAATTATTAGAAATTGTTACCAACAACTATATGCCAATAAACTGAGCAATCTGGATGAAATGGAGGCCTTCCTGGAAACCTATAAGCTGCCAAGACTGAAACAGGAAGAAATTGGCAACCTGAATAGGCCAATAACCAGTAACGAGATTGAAGCAGTGATCAAAAACCTCCCAAAAAACAAGAGTCCAGGGCCTGATGGATTCCCTGGGGAATTCTACCAAACATTCAAAGAAGAAATAATACCTATTCTCCTGAAGGTGTTTCAAAAAACAGAAACAGAAGGAAAACTTCCAAACTCATTCCATGAGGCCAGCATTACCTTAATCCCCAAACCAGGCAAAGACCCCATCAAAAAGGAGAATTTCAGACCGATATCCCTGATGAATATGGATTCCAAAATCCTCAACAAAATCCTAGCTAATAGGATCCAACAATACATTAAAAGGATCATCCACCACGACCAAGTGGGATTTATCCCCGGGATGCAAGTGTGGTTCAACATTCTCAAATCAATCAATGTGATAGAACACATTAATAAGAGGAGGGAGAAGAACCATATGGTCCTCTCAATTGATGCAGAAAAAGCATTTGACAAAATACAACATCCTTTCTTGTTTAAAACTTTCCAGAGTATAGGGATAGAGGGAACATTCCTCAAGTTCATAAAATCCATCTATAAAAAACCCACAGCGGATATCATCCTCAATGGGGAAAAGCTGAGAGCCTTTCTCCTAAGATCAGGAACACTCAAGGGTGCCCACTCTCACCACTGTTGTTCAACATAGTACTAGAAGTCCTAGCAACAGCAATCAGACAACAAAAAGAAATAAAAGGTATTCAAATTGGCAAAGAAGTCGTCAAACTCTCTCTTTTTGCAGATGACATGATACTTTATGTGGAAAACCCAAAAGACTCCACCCCCAAATTACTAGACTCATCCAGCAATTCAGTAATGTGGCAGGATACAAAATCAATGCACAGAAATCAGTTGCTTTCTTATACACTAACAACGCAACTGTAGAAAGAGAAATTAGAGAAACGATTCCATTTACAATAGCACCAAAAACCATAAGATACCTCGGAATAAACCTAACCAAAGAGGAAAAGGATCTATACTCTAGGAACTACAAAACACTCATGAAAGAAATTGAAGAAGACACAAAAAGATGGAAAAATATTCCATGCTCATGGATCAGAAGAATAAACATTGTTAAAATGTGCTACCCAGAGCAATCTATACCTTCAGTGCCATCCCGATCAAAATTCCAATGACATTTTTCAAAGTGCTGGAACAAACAATCCTCAAATTTGTATGGAATCAGAAAAGACCCCGAATCGCCAAGGAAATGTTGAAAAAGAAAAACAAAGCTGGGGGCATCACGTTGCCCGATTTCAAGCTATATTACAAAGCTGTGATCACCAAGACAGCATGGTACTGGCACAAAAACAGACATATAGACCAATGGAACAGAATAGAGAACCCAGATATGGACCCTCAACTCTATGGCCAAATAATCTTTGACAAAGCAGGAAAAAACATGCAATGGAAAAAAGTCTTTTCAATAAATGGTGCTGGGAAAATTGGACAGCCACATGCAGAAGGATGAAACTCGACCATTCTCTAACACCATTCACAAAGATAAACTCAAAGTGGATGAAAGACCTCAATGTGAGACAAGAATCCATCAAAATCCTAGAGGAGAACATAGGCAATAATCTCTTTGACATCGGCCACAGCAACTTCTTTCAAGATACATCTCCAAAAGCTAGTGAAACAAAAGCAAAAATGAACTTTTGGGACTTCATCAAGATAAAAAGCTTCTGCACAGCAAAGGAAACAGTCAACAAAACAAAGAGGCAACCCACAGAATGGGAGATGATATTTGCAAATGACACTATAGGTAAAGGGCTGGTATCCAAAATCTATAAAGAACTTCTCAAACTCAACACCCAAAAAAACAATCAAGTCAAAAAGTGGGCAGAAGATATGAAAAGACACTTCTCTGAAGAAGACATAAAATGGCTAACAGACACATGAAAAAATGTTCATCATCATTAGCCATCAGGGAAATCCAAATCAAAACCACACTGAGATACCACCTTACACCAGTTAGAATGGCAAAAATGGACAGGGAGAGAAACAACAAATGTTGGAGAGGTTGTGGAGAAAGGGGAGCCCTCTTACACTGTTGATGGGAATGCAAGTTGGTACAGCCACTTTGGAAAACAGTGTGGAGGTTCCTCAAAAATTTAAAAATAGAGCTACCCTATGACCCAGCAATTGCACTACTGGGTATTTACCCCAAAGACACGGATGTAGTGAAAAGAAGGGCCATATGCACCCCAATGTTCGTAGCAGCAATGTCCGCAATAGCCAAACTGTGGAAAGAGCCGAGATGCCCTTCAACAGATGAATGGATAAAGATGATGTGGTCCATATATACAATGGAATTATTACTCAGCCATCAGAAAAGATGAATACCCAACTTTTACATCAACATGGATGGGACTGGAGGAGATTATGCTAAGTGAAATAAGTCAAGCAGAGAATTTCTGTCAATTATCATATGGTTTCACTTATTTGTGGAACATAAGGAATAACATGGAGGACACTAGGAGAAGGAAGGGAAAAATGGGGGGGGCGGGGAATTGGAGGGAGAGATGAACCATGAGAGACTATGGACCTGAGAAGCAAACAGGGTTTTAGAGGGGAGGGGGGAGGGGGGATCGGTTAGCCCAGTGATGGGTATTAAGGAGGGCACGTACTGCATGGAGCACTGGGTGTTACACGAAAACAATGGATTGTGGATCACTACATCAAAAACTAATGATGTATTGTATGGTGACTAACATAATAAAATTTAAAAAAAAAGAAAGTGTTCCCATCATGAAATGTAAACATAAATAAAAACAACTAGTATTAGTAGACTGCCTTACTGCCTCCTCAGCCCTGCCCCTCGTCTGAACTGATGACAGTGGGGCAGGTAGTGTCCCCACTTTACAGATGAAGAAACAGAACTTGAGAGGCATCATGATGGCAGAGGTCCCACAGCTAGTGGGTGTCTGAGCCAAGGCTAACTGTCCTCTGCCTTCTCCCCTGCTGTCTCCACAGTAATGCTGAACCTAAGACAATGACCCATTTTCCTCCTCCTCCTGTGAGGATCCTGTCTGTTGTATACACAAGCCCGAGAGCTTCCCAGAGAAGGGTGCTGGAAAACCAACATTCACAGCACTGGCCACGGGGCACCAAGAGCCACGTGTCCTGTCACATAACCTAAGAAGACTGGGTTACATATTACAGGTTAAGATACAGGCAACAGGAGGTCATGTCAATGGGATGGACAAGAAATGGTGATGGTTGAACCAGGATCCCTGGAGATGGACAGGGAAGCAAGCAGGGAGAAGTTCAACCTTTGGGCAGGAGATAAGTAGTACAGCAGCACATCAGTGCAATGGACCTGGGTCCCCAGCCAGGGCCGGCTACTCACCAAGGTGGTTATGGCTCTGAGCCTCTGTTTTCCCATCTGTAAAGTGGGTATATGCAATGATACTTGATGTCCCTGGGCACTAGTATGTGCCCAAGTAGTGGTTGGAACCCAGCATCTGGCTGTGAAGAAGGCCTCCTTCCAGGCCGTGGAGCCTAGCCACCGGTCAAAGAGTGATCCTAGCCCCATCTGTGTATTTTCATAAGTTTAACTTCAGTGACTCTTGAATAACTCTATATATGACAGACGCTGACAGGACAGTGCCAAAGCGAGGGGCCCCAGGATCTAAAAAAAAAAGCATGTTACTGCAGGCTGTGCCATGGTTTATAGTTTCTACATTATGAAAAACCAAAGACCACCAGGGCCTGCCCCAGAGCATGAGGCATCCCCCTTAGGGGCTGTGCTGCTTAACAGGCATTCCCTGGGAAAGTCAGCCCCTCACCCACCACAGGAAAATTGCATTATATTCAGCCTGTCTACTGAGAATAAACCTAAGTGAGACTCTTCTGATGCACTGAAGTAAAGGAAGCTGCCTTTTGCGGTCTACTCCTGTCTGCCCGCCATCTTGAAGACATGTGACAGGAAGAGCAGGAGACTCCTCTTCGGAAGACCTGGTCCATTCCAGCCTGTTTCTTTCACTTAAGGAGTCATGGGACCTTGTTAAGTCCCTTCAAATGGCTGGCCTCAGGGGTCTGCACTTGACTTTGGGGCCTATGAGAGAGTACTTAGCAGACACTTTGCCTCATCTGTGAATTTGTCTTTCAGCTCTGTGCAGTGTGTCTAGAAGACTTCAAGCCTCGAGATGAGTTGGGCATTTGTCCATGTAAGCATGCCTTCCACAGAAAGTGAGTATTGGTGTGGAATTATTTAAAGGGACCTGAGTTTGAGGCATATCAAGCAACTCGTGGGCTTGGGGCAGTGCCAGACAAGCTTGACAGCTTTATGATTGGTCTATAATGCAGAAAGCGGAACGTACCCTAAGGGTGAGGGGTGTGTGTGTGTGTACACATGTGACATTTAGGAGGGATCAGGGTGGTGGAACATGACCACCAGGCAGGACTTCGGGCAGACGACCAGATAAGCCCACACCTGCTTAGAGCCCAGGCTATAAACAGCTACTTAACTGAAACTTTCCAATGAGAGCTTCTATTTTTTTTTTTTTTTTTTTTAGTTTATTTGACAGAGGGAGACACAGCGAGAGAGGGAACACAAGCAGGGGGAGTGGGAGAGGGAGAAGCAGGCTTCCCGCGGAGCAGGGAGCCCGATGTGGGGCTCGATCCCAGGACCCTGGGATCACGACCTGAGCCGAAGGCAGACGCTTAACGACTGAGCCACTCAATGAGAGCTT
Organism: Phoca vitulina; assembly: GCF_004348235.1. Lineage (NCBI taxonomy): Eukaryota > Metazoa > Chordata > Mammalia > Carnivora > Phocidae > Phoca > Phoca vitulina. Next base: position 16,798,549 of record NW_022589725.1, on the reverse strand, counting down.
CTATTCCTAAAAACTTACTTTAATCAAAACCGTCATTATTTTAAATCAAAATAAAGTATGAATGTAAATGGTAGAGTGAGGCCATCTGCCATGCAGACATATTAGTATTCCCTCTTCTCTGACAATTTTGTGTTTTTATTTCTATTAAAAACTTTTATTTCTTCTACTTCCACCACCATCCTCAGTGTACTTCATTAACACGTCATGGATAATTTGAGGATATAGCATGCTGACTGTGGTTTCTTAGTATCACCTTTTGGAAGACTAGAAGCTCTGGTCCGCCTGCTGGTGGAGCTGTTTGGGACCAGAGTGTTCACACAGGCCCCTGGCTATGAGGGACAGAAGTGTTCAAGGAGGCGCCACAAGCCTGGGACTGACTTCTTCCTCCTGTGTTGTCTTGCTTTGCAGGTGCCTTATTAAGTGGCTGGAGGTTCGGAAGGTGTGTCCGCTGTGCAACATGCCAGTTCTGCAGCTGGCACAGCTGCACAGTAAGCAGGACCGTGGACCCCCACAGGGGCCCCTGCCCGGGGCAGAGAACATTGTATAGCTCCCCCAAGGATCAAACTGCTGCGGGATCCGACGTCCATGTGGAGCCAGGAGGAACACAAGCGGTCTCTGTGTTGGCTGCTCTACCTGGGGCACCAGCTGCCACTTCCTTTGCCTCATGAAGAACTCGGGCCAGCTAAGCTGGAAACCCAGACTTCTGGGTCTTGTGACAACCAAAGCACGCTGCCACTACCCCATGCCAAGAGAAGAGGAGTGGATGACAGATGAGCCTTCCGGTTATGTTCAAGAAATTTCATGAGGGTCTCTTGCTGATGCCATTACTCTGTCTCCCAGATACTTATCTCCATATCAAGGTGAATCTTTATCAAGCAGAAGGGAAGATAAACAGAACTGTTAGAGAAGGGAACTGAGGGCAGGTCTTTAAAGCCACCCCCGCCCCCCACCCTGTGGACAGATGAGCTTCTGTGCAGAGCGTGCATGCCTTTGCAGCAGCAGACCCTCCCGGCAGCCCGAGCCAAGTAAAACCAGCCGTTACCTCAGCTGAAGCACGACTGGTTGCCAGTGATTGGTGAGGCAGTGCCAGCAAGGCTTTTCACATCATGTTCCTTTGATAAGGTCATCTTGGAACCCAAGGGCTTTGGTTACCACAGAGCAGCAGTGCCCCTTGCCACCCCTTCTCCCTCAAGTTCACGACACTTGCTTATCATATCATCTAAAAACATTAGATGCGCTTGGAAAGGCCTGGTCAGAAGCCATTTCCTCTTATTTACCCCCTGACTCCCCAGTGAGGCCCGGCCAAGCTGCCCATCAGGAGCCTGAGCCGGGGGCGGGCCTCTGAGCCCGTGCTGTTCCTGTGTGACCCAGGGGGCCTCAGGGTGCTGCCCGCACCCCCACGTGCACTGTGCTTCCAGCACAGCTGCTAGTCTCAGCCCACTGCCTTGGTAAGGAGCTGCTGTGAGCCCCTCAGATGGCTCCCAAGGGGGGGCTCCTTCCTGGGAACGGCCAGTCCTCCCGGCCCCGCTGAGATGAGAGGATGCTGACCCCTTCCTCTCCCCCCTCCTTCCCTGTTCTCTTCCCTCTGACCCTGTTTCTACTTAAGAGAAAATGCCTGTCGTTGACGTTTTAACAATTTAAAGCATCTCAAATAAGATCCTTATGTAATAATGTAATTCTGAAGCCGGGGATCCACTTGAAATTGTAAGTAGTGTCAGGAAGCCACTGCAGGGCTCTTCACCCGCTGGTGTGTGCCTCACTCTTCAGACTTAAGTAACTGAAAATGTCTTTATAGGAGAGAAATGCATGCTGCTCTTTAGCTCTTCTGTCCAACTTTTCTAGAAATGAGTCCATCCATTTGGGTTCATGAATACTGTACAAATTAGCTATCTGAAGTGGCTTTGGGTCAGATAGAAAGTTCTTTTCCACAGCCCTCCTTCTGTCATAGGGTGGACTCCTTGTCAACAGCTCTGCCTCATTCCACGGGTGTGAGGGGGACAGTTTCTCATTGGAAATGTGGTCCGCATGGTATGGAGAGCGGATGGAGGAAGCTTTGCTACTCTGTTCACAGCATGTCTCCAGGGATTTTTTTCTGGAATCTAGCCTCTACCATCTTAGAATGGGAGAGGGAACCTGTCCTTGGCTCAGGTGGCTGAGGCCAGAGAAGGAGGAAAATTCCCACTAGCCTAGGAAGGTGCTGGGCAGAATCCAGCTTGGAAAATTACACATCCAGTTGGTCAGAATTGGCTGTTTCCTCCGTGTGACCTATTCATGGCACGCCAACTGGCTGCTGCTTAAACAGGGCAAGGAAGTGTGGGATATTTTTATATGAAAGCCTTAGCCTGTTGGGCATCCTTGAAAAGAACTTTTCGTGCATTCCTCCTCTCGTCGTTTCTGCGTTCTGTGTTGGTAGCACAGTGGAGCTGAATGCTGCAAAGCACCCCGTTTACAGTGAAAGGTTTCCAGTGACCAGTGTCAGAAGTAAGCCTGGACTAGCCTCATTAGTGGCCAACACCCACCATTTCCCATGGAATGGCCTTGGGACAAATCTCACCTTGTCATTGCGGGGTTCAAACAGAAAAGAGAATTTTTCCCCTCAAAGGAGGAATTCTCGTGCTCTAAACCGCAAATGATTTCAGCTCACAGCTTCAAGCAGGATTCTAACCGATCAGTTGCGGCGTTTTTCTGTCCCTGTGCGTCAGTATGAGACCAACCCCACAAGTCCCTGTATGTTCAGGGAGGTAGAGGAGTTCGTTTCCTGTATTACAGGAAGCGCAGGTTGACAGGGTTGGTGCGTAGCTCCAGCTGTTAGAGGAAAGCTCAAGAATGCTGTGCGCTCTCCACCGGGCTCCAACCCACACGAGGTACCGCCGACGTGACCTCGACGCCCGTGAGTGCGGAGGGCTTGGTAAACGCAGCTCTTCTGCCAGGGTGGGGCTGGGCAGGGGGCGGGGAACGTGTTCCCTCTGCTCGAGCTCCTCTCATTTCTTGGCTCCTGTCTCACTGCAGCTTGGCCAGGGCCACGCACAGTAGTTCCTGCGACTCTCAGCGACACAGCCTGAATGGACTTGCTCCCCGCGTCCAGGTCCTTCGCCAGCACTCTCTGCTGCGCTGCCGTGCCTGCCCGCAGCCCGCGCTTCACTCCCATCTTCCTTTAACTCTGGTTAAAACAGCTTTCTGTGGACAAGGTTACATCTCCATCTGGAGCCTTTTTTAAAGAATGAGTTAAGGATCCCCTAATAATCTTGGCACAGGCTTATACCTTAGAGTGAGGCCACTTTGGCCACATCTGTCTTTTGTTGGTGAGTTGTTGGTGACCTTTTGTTAATCTGTAGACACACAGGGTCTTTGGTCTGTCTGCTTTTGGGCCACTGGCTGGTGACATGGCAGTTTTTTTACTTTCTCTTAATGTGTCTTAAGCAGCTCAAAGATTGGATGTTATTTGTATGCTGTGGGTTAAAAGAACATAACTCAGCCCCAACTGAACTCCATGGGTGGCTGCATCATTATCTAGTTACTGCTAGGGTTACAGCTGACTGCAGCTGGCTTTAGAAGCAGGGAACAGGGAACAAAACCAGCCTGACTTGATTCCTGAATGAGTAGGCATAAGGTACTGTCCTCTGCTGCTTTCCTTTGCCAAAGTGTGATTTGGTTGGGCCTGTCCCTAGCAGGTAAGGTCCTTCTAGTCTGTGCCCACCGAGGCAGGGAGAGGACAAGACCAAAATGGCCAGATGGGAGCAGATGGCCCACGGGAAGTCTTGGGGGGGAAGAATACAGGGAACATCCCATCATTGCCAGATAGCTTGTTCTTGACGTCTTGACAAATGCAGATCCTTTTCCCCAGTGCCAAGTCCCTTGGGCCCATCAGAAGAATGATTTGCCCCTTTCCGCAGCCCCACTTCAGAGCCTGTCACCTCCATGGCCTGGTCCTGCTCTGCTAAGCTATTCTGAACTGTAGTAATTTTCTGAAAGGCTGAGAATTACAAAATGAACACAGGGAGGCATCCCTAGAGCTCTGGACAGAAAAAATGCTCAGAGTGATTTGAAATCACCCCTTGCCATTCACCAGCCATGTGTCTTTATGCAACTTAGCCTCTCAAAGCTGGTTCCCTTATCTACCACCTAAGAACTGTAGTAACATCTTTGCTGGTTCTTGTGCGGACCAGCCACGTCCAAAGCCTGGTGGGCAGTAGGCCTGGGGTCATGGAAGCTCCTGATTATAGGCAGCATCATTATGCAGGTCACGTGGGGCTCCTGTGTAGTTCAGGTAAGGAACAAAACCTCAGCAGGAGCCTCCTGAGGGACGGGGCTCCCCCTGGGGTCTGGGTTTGCCTGGGTCCCTTCCTTCGCCTCTCATGATCTTCCCTAGTCACTTCCATGTATCTTTGCCCATTGTGCTCCCTGAGTGCTATTCCTTAAGTTTTTGAGTAGGTAATCCCTTCGTGTAGTTCACAAATCATAAAGTCTTCCTTGCATCCCTGACCTGGCAAGCCCAACTTTATCATAAGCCCTTGAACTCCCACTCTTTGTTCCAGGTAGATCCTTCCAGAGACCATTTATGCATATACAGATAAATACGCACGTGCATGTATACACGTGTGCTTGTGTGTCTACATAATTTTTTTTTTTAACTTATGTGATACCAGACAAGTATATCCAAGGAGCATTCCTATTCATGGGGGAAGAGCCATCCCAGAAGGCAGAGTATCTGTAAAAGGTGAGCCCATAATTGGGGGATGTCTTTGCAATCACATTCCTTTTTGAATAAGGCATTATTTTTTTATTGATTGCAGCATACTGGAATTCTAGTTTTCCATACAAAGCAGAAACAGCAATCCCTCCGTGGTCCTTACCACACAGATGCTCAGATAATATGCAAGCACAACCAGTTTCCAGACTGTCTTTCTGGTCTGTGACGGACACCGAAGAGCAGGTTCTGCTCTGTTGCTGACAGCAGCAATGCAGGCCTCTGGTCCAGGTCCAGCAGCCTTTGCAGGGCCTGGACAAGCTGCCCCTGCCCCCACCAAACCCCATCTGACGGGGTGATGTCTGGCTACAACTGCCATGATTTCTTAGGTGAGCTCCTGTGTTTTTTGAGGCAGGAGTTTGAGAAGCAGCAGCAACTGAAGCCTGAGGCAGCCTTGGCGGGGGTGGGGGCGATGTCTCAGATGATGCTAAGCAGGTAGATGGGCGGTCTCCTCCAAATTAACCATAGATACACACACTTCAGTGTCTGCGTTCTGCTCCCTTTCCCACCCCACTTTATGCACACATTAAAAAGAAAATGCTTCCCACAGAATCTTCTCCATTTGACAATAGAAATTACTCCACCAGTCATCTTTTCTTTAAAGAAAAAAAAAAGTCTTAAGTCCATTTTTGCCCCTGCAGGAGATACGGTTGCTTCCTCCAGGCAGCTCTGCGGGGAGGGGCGTGGACTCCTGCCTCGGTCCTTGCCAACTTCCCTGGCGTCCTGCCTTCCCTTGGATTAAAAGTGCAGCTTGGGCCCCTAACCTGAAACTTGAAAGGAATTGTATGTGAAAAGCCACTTTCTGTTACTTGAGTATCTCGTTCTGGGTTAGAATGTCTTCCGCATTGGCCATTACGAATTTTAAGTAAAAGAGATGAACGTGTCTCAATTCACAATGTCTAAGTTATGGTGAAATCTGCAGTTCAAAACTGGAAATAGTTCTTTAGTAGATAAGATGAACGAAAGATCCCATATGCCATGGAATGTGCTTCCATTTGAGTGAGAATAACAGGAGAAAAATGGGGCTCATACAGTTTGTTCCCCTTACTTGTTGCAAGCCCAACTTGTTGCAAGATGCAAATAGTTTTGTTCCAGTTTTAGACCAAGCATCGCACCCTTGGCTTACCAATCTAGTGCTCACTTCTGTGGCTCTCGGGTCAGGGAGAACACCCACCCTGCTTCAGGGACACGGACCTCGAATGTGGTCCCCACCAGTGTCAAGGGACCTGTCTGTAGTTTGATGAAGCTCCTCTCCGCTCCCTGTGCCAGTACAAGCCTGGGGGACCTGCGTCTAGGGCCAGCTGCACTGTCCTTCCATGTGCCCCTTCCCTCGCAGGCCCTGCCAGAGCAGGCAGGGCCAAGATTAGGGAAGTCTCTCCTGGCGAGGGCCTGGTCTTCCGAGAGTGTTCCTGATACTGTCGTCTCTGCGTTTCTTGACATCGTTGCCAGGAATGGGGTAGTTTAAATCCTGTAGTTTATTTAGCCCCCTGGGTTTTATTCACTAGATCTTGTATAACTCCCTCAAAAAAAAGGTTTATGAAATGCTGAGCCTCAGGTTTCATAGACGTGTTTGTACACTAAGAATTCTGCAGCAGAATATTTTTAAACATTCGCAGTTTTTTGTAAGCTATATTTTTGTATATTTAATTGCTATTTTAAAATTTTAATGCATTTTGGGCTAATTACTCCTGTTTTAAAAACAAAACATGCATGTAATTGAAGTAAACAAATGTAAATAAAAAAGAGGTTTTGAAAATACTGTATGTTGAGTATGCACCCTTGTCATTCAGAGGGGCCTGAGGTCACCTACACCCCACTTCAGCCTGTGTAGCAAGAGTTGGAAAGCCAAGGTGAGTGGCTCTGATCAAAGTGAGCTGGTCACCAGCAACATGGGACTGTGATGAAGGCGAGCTTTCAGCCTGCACCCTCCCGTGGGGTGGGGCGCGGGGTCAAGGGTGAAGACTGGAGCCCCAGGGCACAGTGAGGCTGGACACACCGGTGGTCTCACCCATGCGGACCACTGGTGTGCTTGGTGGGGGGGGGCTGAGGTGGGGGAACTAGCCCCACCCCACCCCTCTAGCTACACCTCAGGCTTGGAAATACCAACTATTATTCCCTTAGAAGAAAAAAACCTCTCTTGGTCCAAAGTCACCCTGTGGCGACTGCCATTTCTCCTCACCACCCCTCACTGGGACCCCTGCAGCTCAGCTCTGGCCCCACAGCTTGGAGGAAAAGTGCTCCCCTCAAGGCTATCCGGACCCCGCCACACATCGGGACCGCGTCCTAACCCTCCTCTGAACGCAGGTGCCGGAGAACTCGTCCCCCTCTGCGGCCTGGGCAGCAGCCCCGCCGGCCCTCACTGGGCCACTCTCTCGGCAGCCTTCTCCTCTGCCCACCTTGTGACGGTTATTCTCACTCTGCCTTCACACTCACGGAATTCCCACCTAGACACACAGCCCTCTCGGGCCTGAAATCTCCCATTAAAATAGCCAGCTGCCTTTCTGGTACCAATCACACAGTCCCAAACCAAGCCTCCCCAACAAGCCTCGATCCCCTCACCGGGACTCCCGCCCCCCTCGCCAGCCACCACGCGCCAGGCCTCGGCCCTCGGCGCCTTCCTCGCCCATCTTGGTTTGGGCCACCCCTCCCCCCGACCCCCACCGCCTGGGGGGGGGGGGGGGGGGGGGGGGAGCCCCTCGTGCCCCCTCACGACGGGCCGGCCAGGACAGGGGCGCCTGGAGACGGGAGTTTACTTACACGCATCTCACAAGCCGGAGGGAGTGAAGTGGCCGTAAACTGGGATCAGGCTCGGGACGAGAATGTGCAGGGATGGCCTTAGGGACACTCCGCGGTGACAGGGGAAAGCGGCAGGGGCTGGGAGGGGCCTGGCTGCACCTGCGTCCTCTGAGGAGCGGCAGCGCGCCGGGCAGGAGCCGCCAGAACTGACGACGAGGCCAGGCAATGTCCGTTCGACTCAGGAACTCGCACCAGGCTACCGTCCCGGAGCGGAGCAAGCGGAGAGGGCCTGGGCCACGAGGGGCTCCAGAAGCACGACTGTGCAGCAGCAAGTGGGTAGTGACGCTGTCTCTGGAGGCCGTGGGGAATGCGTCTGAGGGTCCCGAGCGCCACGAGGACTGGCAGCAGCAGAGAAGCCGATCGCCACCCAGGGGCCACCAGTCCCATCCCCGCAGCGTCCCTCCAGCCCTTCTGCCTGCGCCAGGCTGGCAGCACCCACAAGCCACAGGCGCCCAACTGCGTGAAGGGGCGGGACGTGCCCTGGGAAACGGCCGCTCGGGCCCCGCAGGCCGCCGAGCTCGACTGCTACGCGCCTCTGCTGCCCCCACGCGGCCAACACAAGAGGTGCCGAGGGATCCGACCCTCCTCCCTCGGCGACCCTGGGAACCTTCCCTCCAGGCGCCCAGGCGCCAAGGAGGCTGGGGTTTCCTTCTGGTTCAAAGGCTGATTTTATACAGACCCTTCATCGCCTTCAACAGAGATGCAGACACAAAAATACACAAAATAAAACGCTGCTCTATCTCCAAGGGGAAGAGTTTTTTAAATTATTCTGCACAGCAGAAAAAAACGTTCTAAGTCAATCTACCAAAACTCCATCTTAAAACCTGACTCTAATCATGCTACCTTTTGAGCCTGCACGTGCAGCTCTCACGCAGTCCTACCGAGCCAGGCTGCCTGGCAATTTCTGGCAAGTATGAAGACCCCAAGTGGGAGCGGAAGGCAGAAGTACCCCGCCCTGCTCCCCATGAGTTAATCAGTGGACTTCAATTCCTCACTTTCTACCAGCCCGAAACAACCAAATTCTCAATTCCCTGAAAAGATGTCAATTCAAGAGGCCCCTTCTGTCTGGTTTTAGTCTTCCAGGTGGTGTTTTTTCTACTAGCTTAACTCACTTAAGACAAAATTACCTCCCAGCCCCCATCCGCACCCCCCAGGAAATTCTGCCCAGGGTAAACTAAGCCCCATCTTTCCAAACAGACCTTCCCAGGACTTGGCAGTGTAGAGTAACCTGGAACTGCCCTTCCAAAAGTTGCTTAATTGCCAAAGTTACAAATACAGAATTACTCTGCCCAATCAAGTTTGCAGATCCTTGAAATAAAACATATTTTTCAGTATGTTCACACAAAAGGCTAAATGCACACCACAGTTAATGCACAGATGATGATCTCCAAGGCCATATTGACAACATTGTGATTAGATTACAACATACAGTGCTTGCCTTACATCTAGCAAGTTCAACAGGACACAAAACCACAGTCAGCTGAACACAGAACAGCTCCCCTGAAGTGGCTCCAGTGAGTGACACTGAATTTTAAAAATACATGGCAGGTTAACAAAGCTATACTGAAGAGCAACTTCAACACAGCAGAAGATCCTCACTGCCATGGACATGGTCCACTTTTTTACATATGTATCTCTCCTTACTGGTTACTAGTTTAGACTGAATTTTTAAGGATTTATCTTGATGACTTAGAAAAATACACTTGTCCTTTCTTGCTTTGATTCGGGTAGTACACAATCATAAAACTGAATAAGTCTCTTAAAAAACAAAAGTTCACAGATCCCATTGTGGAATGTTCCAGGAACCCCTCCCCAGGTAACGATCAGGGAATCTTCAACAGCTCAAGGAGTGCTCCAACAGCTCCAAAATAACCCTGAAAAAAAAGTACACCAAAAATGAGAGCAATTTTCCTTAGACTTATTTAAATTACCATAAATATGATTACTAGTATTAAAGCCAACAGTGAGGGCCCTTAATTCCTGACACCCATTCCTTGAGCACCCATTTTGCTGAGCCCAAGGCCAGCCTGGGAGCAGAGAAGCTCTGAGGGCTCCCAGGCTGGGGAGGAGGGCTGGATGTCCAAGACACCCCGGCAGGTCAGCATGTGAGACCAAAGCCCGCGGTAAGGGCTGCAGGAGCTAGGGGCCCACGGCGGCCCGGTAACCTCTGTAAGAGCCCATAGCGGGGCTGTCTCCTGCAGAAGGAGGGGAGAAGCAGCAGAGGCCCAGAGCCTCGCCAGACAACTAAGGAATGAAGGGAGGATGGGACGTGAAGTGCAATGGAGCAGGAAGGGCTCGGGGCCGGTCACAGAGGGTGAGGGCCTAACCGGGCTGGGGATGGAAGGGAGAATGGGAAGGGGGTGGAATGGATTCAAGACCTGCCTGAAGAAGGGGAAGAGGGCAGCAGGGAGGTTTAGGTCTTTCCCTTGCATCTGGCGACCGCGCCCCTGAGAACGGGGACAGATGAGCAAGAGACTGTGCGAGGCTGAGGTGCCCACGGCAGCCAAGTGGCCGTAGCCAGGCAGTAACTGGATGCCCTGGATCCGGAACAAGGCAGCGGCCAGGGCAGCACGGGCAGAGGCGGGGAGCAGAGTGGACAAGAGTGCCCCGATGCAACATGAAGAGGGTGGCACAGATGGAAAAGCACCATCGCAAGGAAGGACAGGACAGAAGAGCCTGCAGGGAGGGCAAAGGCATGGAAAAGACAAGCAGCAGCTGAAGGAAGACAATGTTGGACCATCTCCAGAAGTAAGTAAAGTCAAAGTTAAATACAACCAAGAACCAAGACCTTAAAACCCAAAAACAGAAAAGAAAAGCAAAAGAAGAGGACTGAATGTAACAAAATGAGACAAAACCCGCGCAGGTAGAAAGAGCGGGCCAGCAGGAATCAGAGCAGAGGGCAAACCTCCAGCGCTCTAGAACCCATCAAGATCTCCAAGGGACAATGAATCAAGCGCTCTCGTAAAGAGAGACATGACCGAAAAAAGGCAAGTGGGAAGAACCTGAAAGGCCTGCCCCCGGACTGAAAAGAAGGTGCTAAGAGTCTCTATCATAAGTCGGGAAGGTCCAGCCCGGTGCCCCAGGCAAACTGCTCCAAGAAAAGTGGCCACACACAGCAGGAGCTGAAGCGTCTCCTCTCACTGTTTCCTGGCCTTAAAAACAGGCAGCCGCACGATGTGTGCGACGCGAGGTGGCCGGCAACCGCACAGGCCGCCGGCTGAACGGGAGGGGGGGACGGCCGGAGGACGGGCTCGCGGGCATCCACCGTCACAGCTGGCACCACGCTGTTTTCTGCGGCGTCCCGAACAGCAAAAGGAGAGAGGAAGTTAACCGTTACATGAGCTGCCCTGAGGACCCGGCACCCAGGAGAGGGCGGCTGTTACAAGCTACCGGACGCGAAGACGAGAGCGGGAACGCAGGCCGAGAAAGGCCAAGAAAGGCCGACGGCCATCCGTCTGCCGCCGAGTCGTCACACGGCCTGCGGCCGCGAGCAGGAACCCAGGGCAGCCAAGTGCGCGAGCGCAGCGGCCACCGCTGGAGGCCAGGGCCCGGGAGGCCGGGGCGGCCCGGCAAGCGGGGAAGCAGGGCCCGCAGAGAGGCGGGCGGAAGCTGAAGGCCGCCAGCAGGGAGGACGACAAGATGTCCATCCGAGACTCCACAGAAAGTGTTCAAATCCTAACTGTTACGGTGTGAAGATTAAACCAAAGTTAACCTAAGAAGTGAGGCTCCGCGTTCCACCAGGAAAAGGTTTTCCAGAGGCAGAAATGGAGCGGGAGGAAAGTTCTACTGCGATGTGACGTGAGAGAGGGTTTCTTTTCATTCTAACGTAAAGCAAAATAAAACCGGTCAAAGATCACAAAAAGTAAGATAAAGAAGAAACTTAATGATAACTGCGTACCGATTTATTAATAAGATTTAAAGTAAAGAAAGCTTTAAGGCTCCAAACCTACAAGGAGCAGTACGCAGGCGGGAGCCACAGCCCCGCGCGCACAGCGCAAGCCTGAGACGGACACGGTGTTACTCGGCAGGTGTATTCAATTAAGAACTTTTAAATAAAGTAAAAGTTAAAATATTAGATGACTAAACTTTAAGCTTTTTGAAAAGGGGAATTTGTGTACTTTGAATTTTAACTATGAACTTAAGCCACTTAAAAAGGAAAAAGAGCAACTTGAAGGGAAGAAGCCGCCTGTGCAGCGCTTCAGATCATGTTCTGTCAAGTCCTGTAAATACTATTGTCACAGTAAATGCGCACAAACAATTCTGAAAAATGTTCATGATAACACTATTTAAAATCCAACACTGGAAATAGTTCAACTACCCCACAACCAAGGGGACAGAAGAGAGGTCCCCCTCCACAGCTATGGTTCTATTTCTTCCCCAAGTTGGAAAAACAGTAAGGCACTTTCCCATACAGGGTATCAGGTAGAGCGATTCAGTGATTCTCTTCCATTTTGTCATTTCTAGCCTGTCTAGGTGTTAGTTCCTATAACAGTGTGGTTCTAACCTTGGAATATATTTTTGTTTGTTTTTAGAACATACATCTTAAATAAGTGGCACATGAACTGTATCAACACATAAAAACTGACATCAAAATGAAAAAAGCAGAACCCAGAGTAAATGCATTTACAAAATAAGTGTAATGGGAAAAATATAAAGGATGGTTCAGAAAAGAACATAACCTTAGAAATACAGGTGTTCATCAAGATTTCTTTCAAATTGCTGAAGCTCACAATTAAATTAACCAAAAATTTCTCTTGCATTAAATCAGGTAAGAAATAGCTCTTGAACATTACAATCAAAGTTAAACCCCATATCATATTTTCACAAAAAAATAAGAACTGCAGTCCACTTCAACATTTACGTCAAGTTCCAACGCAGTGGGAATTGCATGCCCTTTACGTTTGTTAACATTATCATAAGAAGTAAGTCCGCTTACCTCGTGTTCCGAAAAAAGTGCTTTCAACTGCCCCTTGGACCAATAATCCAAAGCATATGCCAAAAGCCGCATGGCGATCGTATTAATTCTCAAGAAATTTCCAACAAATACCACCTGGTTAATGTTCTGAGCACATCAAAAAAAGGCAATTAGTTTTCATCTTAACTTCTGTTCTCTCGTAAAAGCTACCCCAAACAGAGCACCATGTGCATGGTTTTTAGCAGCAACTTGACTGCTGAGCAAAAAATAAAAAAAGTATTTACATTTAATCCAGTTGGTCCAAGGCTACTTAAATTTGAACCCAGATAACTCTGGACCTACCCACTTCAAACCATGCCAGAAAATGTCACAAGAGAAAACAAATTAGGAAAACCATTTGTATTAAATATGACAAACAATAACTGCTATTAAAGTAAAAGTTTTATACAGAAAAAAAAAAAAAAGACCCCAATTCAAAGAAGGAAAGTGACACAAACAAGCAAATTATACAAGAAATATAATAGGAAAAAAATTCAACCCCCAACAGCAGTCAAAGAAAGGAGCATTTTAAACCTATTAAAAGCAGAACTGAAATTCCACCCCCAACAATGAGCCAAGTTATGGTAACACTGATCCACTCATTCAGTGCTACAGAGATCTGAATTAGTACAACCCTTGTGAAAAGCGCCTCGGCAATACCTACCAAAACTCCCAAGCACGGTCATATTCTTTAGAGGAGAAACCTCACTCCAGAGTAAGTCCCTTATCAGGAATAAAATGCAACCAAAGAAAAGCTTCACACTTAAAAAATGCCTTCCTGCAGAGCGATCAGTGCCAAGCAACCAAATGCCCAGCTCCATGTGATTTATGATATAAAAACAAATCAAATATACAGCAGTGAAATTTTAAGTATTTAGGTAAAAAATATAACATGGTATGTACACCCACACCAACTAACAGATCTTAAAATACGTAAGTACAGGAAGAGGAACATGCAATAAAGGAAACAGTAACTTTAACATATTCGAATGAAGAATGTTTTTAATTACTTGACGCTGATACAGTATCTTTTTAATTAAAAACGAGACAGTCTTTCTGTACCTTTCAAAGTCTCCTTTTGAAGCCACATGCCTACATCCCCTCTTTCACAGAGTAACTGTAAACACAACTGCATGAGTGGGGACACGCGGCAGAGCCGCACCCTCCGGGCCCCCCGGGAAGGCCGCTCTCGGTGCTTTCATAGCCCTGTACAATGCTGCTTGACCCGAATGCTACAAGGCAGCACTGTAAAGAAGCTGAAAGCACAAAGACAGCTCGGCGTTGGCGGGGAGGGCGGGCACTCCTGGGCCGCCGGGCCTCCTCCAGCTTCAGCAGCTTCCTCCAGAGGCCTTCCCAGCACTGCAGGGCTCCGCGGGGAGCACGGGACCTCTGGCCGGCTGCTATCCGTCACCGCCACCCACAGTCCCTGTCACCCGGAGTTCTGCCTGCCTTCCTGCCTTCCTACTTTCTCCCCGAAAGATGTACTTTTACTTCTAGATAGTGGCAACACTTATCTTCACTGAGAGGGGAAAAAAACAAACAAACAAACAAACATCAGTGAAGAGGAGTCTACATCTGAAGAGCTTTAACTTCCCCAATGAAAAGAACTCCACCCCGCACAACTACACTGAGGCACCGTCCGGACAAGACAGACGTCGTACACTAGGCGAGGCCCCTTAGTACGTTCTGTATTTTCCTCAGAGCATCTAAAGAAATCCACGTCCCCTTACTTCATTAAGGGCACACATTCTTGCTATTGAGCCAATGTTGTTGGTGATGGTGATCAGTGTTGCTCTGGCGAGGTCCTCTTTACTGACTGCCTCTCGCTTCTCCTTGCTCATCATGTTTCCAAAGCTGTGAAGGGAAAGAAAATACCCAGTAGCTGAACCAAAGGCAACAAAGCCCAACAGAACTTAAATGTTACTCTACTAAGATAAATGTGACATTGTTCAAATCTTCAAACTTTTTATTACAAAATAACAGAGCATCTGCTCAAAGAGAAACACAACTCAGAAGAAAGCCCTCAAGCGTTCTGAATAAGCAAATGCCTTTCCCGGCAGCTTCCACTGAAATCTAGCTTTGATAACAGATCTTCACACATCCAGTTAGGATCTCATCAGATCCACTCTAAGGCACCATTGCTCCTTCTGCAGCCAAGGACAATTCCAGAAAGACGCCTCTATGGGCAATTCGATCCCAAGTGCACAGCCACTCGGCTCGGCTGAACGGCCACATTCTGTCTGGGAAACCGCTCCGTCAGAGCAGAGCAAAAGCACAGACAGTGGAGTCCCAGAGTAAACTCCTTAAGAGTTTCAGATTTCCCTAGAAGATAAAGTACTTCTAAGTACCTGACCAGCAGAACTGCTACATTAATAACTGTGAGCAGAACACAAACCCGATCAGAAATGGAAGTGATTAATAATGCACAAATGCCGCAAACTCAGAATGTGGCATCGACAGCATTTACAAAGTCCCTGAAATTAGTCTGCAAGCATGTATATGTGTGGTCCTTTTTCTATGATTAAAAAATCACGTGTCATAATACACAGAAAACAACTCTTTTTCTAAACAATCCGGAAATGAAATTTAAAAAACAATCCCCGAGGTGCCTGGGTGGCTCAGTCGGTTGAGCGTCTGCCTTCGGCTCATCAGCTCGTGATCTTGGGGTCCTGGGATCGCCCTGAGTTAGGCTCTCTGCTCAGTGGGGAGTCTGCTTCTCCCTCTTCCTCCCCCCACCCCCGCTCATTCACGCTCTTTCTCAAATGAATAAAATCTTAAAAATAAAAAAAAAAATTCCCTTTACAATAGCATCAAAGAGAAAATACTTAGAAATATATTTAACGAAAGAAGTATAACAACTGTACACTGAAAACCACTACCATAAAACATAGGTAAAAGAAAAGCAAAACTCTAAATAAATGGAAAGACATTATATCTTAGATCAGAACCCTTGATGATGTGAAGATGGCAACACTCCCCCGTGTGAGCTACAAACCCAACACAACTCCTGTCAGAATCCCAGCTGCCTTTCTGCAGTCACTGACAAGGTTATCCTAAAATTCACCTGGAGATTCAAAGTACTGATTCATGCTACCACATGGATGAACCTTGAAAACATGCTAAGTGGAAAGAAGCCAGTCACCAAAATCTCATATTATAGGACACCATTTATATGAAGTGTCCAGAATAGGCAAATTTATAAAGACAGAAAATATATTAGCATTTACCAAGGACCAAGGTGGGGAAATGAGGAATGACAGCTAATGGACAGAAGGTTTCTTTCTGGGATAATGAAAATGTACTGAAATTACATTATGATGATGACTCCACAATTTGGTAAATATACTAAAAACCACTAAATTTTACACTTTAAACAGGTGACTTTATAGTATGTAAATTATAGCTCAATAAAAGCTGTTTAAAAGGAAAAAGATACACCCAATACTTAATATCTTATTCCCGTTTTTCTTAGAACACACACACCCCCTTACCTTGATGCCACAGCCCAGCCCGGCAGTCCAAACCTCTCATAGTCCCCTCCATAAATGTCTCGAACTAGTTTATCCACTTTGGTGCTATCTCCACGAGATGCCATTTCAAGAGCTTCTTCAAAAGTGGTACAGCCCGTAAGAAGACAGCAGAGACCAAAAAAAGTTCCTCCTCCAAGACTGATTAAAAAAAACAACACAGTATTACAACATTTTAAAAAATAAGAACAGGAAGGTAATATTTATAAACCCAAAACCACATTCATATATCAACCCACTCTTGCCCCAACCTAATCATGCAGACGCCTCTGGCAGGCAAGCCTGTGGAAAGATAAGAAACAAGGTACCTGATACATACCTTGATAGATACATATTCACATGAGCCAACAAGCAAAATGGCAAAACACAGGGCCCACGCCCCCGGCCCCCACGCCCCCAGTACAGTCTGAGCATCTGCTGCGTGTGAGGAGCCTGAGGTGCGGATCCGCCGGCCACACCCAGGCCATGCTAGCACCTCCCTCCCTTTTTCTCTCCAAACTCCTGGTCACCCTGGCTCATCAGCAACCCCACCCCACAAAGAACTCCTCCATTAATGTGTTTCTCCCCCAAAATTACTCATCTCATTTTTTAATTCACACCTGTTAAAAAAACCTGGTCTATCCCAATCCCCAGCTCCTTGTTCTGCCTCAAGTGATCCCTAATCCTTAAACCACAACACATTCATTCTTGCCTGCCACCCCTCCCCTCCCTTTTCAGCCTGCCCTCCCCCACTCAGTTGTCTGTTGCTCAGTACCTCACCTTCCAGATCTCAGACCATCCCGTGGGTGGGTGGCTACATGTGCGCACACTCGCCTGCCTGTATAAAATCTAGGCCTGGGGCGCCTGGGTGGCTCAGTTGGTGAAGCATCTGCCTTTGGCTAAGGTCATGATCCTGAGATTGAGCCCCACACTGGGCTCCCTGCTCAGCCGGGAGTCTGCTTGTCTCTCTCTCTCCCTCTGGCCCTCCTCACCGCTCGTTCTTTTTCTCAAATAAATAAATAAAATCCTTAAAAATAAAAAAAATCTAGGCCGGTTTCAAAGCTGGGATCTTGCCTTGCCTTCTCCTTAGAGATGCTACCTAGTAGCTTTAACTTTATGGTGTGTGCACATCATACACGACCTAAGGGTAGGGACTAGGGTTTCAATGAGTCTGACAATGAGATATTTTACAGAACTATGATAATGAAATCCTGAGCAATACAGATTAAAGGAAAGTAGGTCATGATACCAGAATTTTCAAAGAGAAACTATTTGTTTGCCTAATCCCAGAAAAAAATGTTTTTCACATAATTTAAACAGATCCTTAAAAGTATACTTATATGCAATACCTGAAAACTCACTTTTAACCCATTAGGATATCAAGAATAAATAATCTTTATATAAAAGACCTACCTGGTACCCGTGACCCGCTTGTAATTATCTTTGGAATATACTGCTAAAATGCTAACCCCAGAGCCAATGTTCACCAGAAGCAGAGGGTATGGATTTTTCAAATCAAATGGTAACTTCTGACATTTTTCAGCATCAGCAGGGTTTTCAAAGTAATAGCACTGTGACCGTCCATTGAATCCAACTGAGTCAATGTATAAAATTCCTTTTACTAAACAATCTAGTTCATCAAGTTTGCAAAGCTGAAGGTCACCTATCTGTAATGAAATAAAAATGTATTCAGACTTTTTAACAGGCTAAACAAATAAAAACTCCACTTAATAAGGCACTCCTCTCCATTCAACAAAGCACAGAAATGCTCACAGATGTGGATTATTTATGCATGATTCACAGAACAGACCTGGACACAACACATCGGGACAGACTGACGAGACAGACCCAACTCCACCCCACCTACAAACCGCCTTCATAGCCAGAGACTTATGCTGAGACCCAAGCAGAGAACGAGAGGTCTATGCTCAGGGACTGGGAGTCAGGAGCCAGGTGAGATCACAGCGCGATCAGAAAGCTGACTCCAAGAAATTCAAGTGTCTCAAACACCTGGTGACACGTGGCAGGAGCCACAGGGACTCTAACATCTCCCTTCCGAAAGACCATCTTCAAGACTATGAAGCAGTACCAAGGCAGGCCACACTTTATTATTAATAAGCAGATGTCAGAGGGCTGAAAAGTGTCCAAGTAGAAGGCAAGATTTTTTCACTATCTAAACCGATTACAGCCCCTGAAGGATGGGAAGATTTTAGCAGTTTCAAAACTTACAACTTCATTCCATTTAAATAATAAAGGAATGATTATTATTCATATTAGGGAGCATTATACAGCAATTAAGAGTGAAGAGGATCTTCAATTTATTTTTTTTTTTCAAAGATTGTATTTATTTGACAGAGATAGAGAGAGCACAAGTAGGCAGAGCGGCAGGCAGAGGGAGAGGGAGAAGCAGACTCCCCGCCGAGCGGGGAACCCGACGCGGGACTCGATCCCAGCACCCTGGGATCATGACCTGAGCCGAAGGCAGACGCTTAACGACTGAGCCACCCAGGCGCCCGAGGATCTTCAATTTAGAACTGAAGTGGGAAGACCTCCAGGACATGTTGTCAAAAACGCAACCTGAGTAACATTTCAAAAAGACCCTACCTGCCTGTTTCTAAAGCCAAGTTTATATGCACATGTAGGGGTCATACACAGTCATGTACAGAGAACTAGAAAGATACATCAACTCCTAACAGTGGTGATTCTGGAGAGATGGCAGAAAGAAACTCCCACTTCACTCCCTGGGCTCCTAACCTACGTGGATGTTTACGAGCACGGACCCTCCGTATATGTGCAAAGGGAAAACTGCCTTGACCCGCTTAAAGCACTGATTTCTACTTACAACCAGGTCTAGCCCTGCAAGTTCTCCCCCTTTAATTCTACTCTCACTTGATTACATTTACCGTCAATTTATTCAGATCCACAGCAGAAAGGGAAGTTAACAGGTACCTTCACCTTACTCCTTAATTAATCCCTAAGTAAGACTATGAAATTATTCCTCTGACCAAACCCAAGCTCCTAGAGGATTCACCGCTGCTGCCACTGTACCTGCTCGTGCCCCGGCTGTCATGAATTCAAAACTGACTTCCTGACACGAGATCTCAAGTGCTGGCATTTCCACTTGGAACTTTTCATCACTTTCCACTCGTGGTCTACGGGGGCCCAAGCCGTTGCTCGCCTTTTCCTTCCTATAATTCCTGTCATCCTGAAGTGTCCTGCTAATTCCTAATGAATCCCCACCTCTAAATGGAGAATGACCGAATGCACAGCTAATTTCACTAAACGCAAGGTATTCATAATGTACGTGCTGCACCAACAAGCAAACCCAGTATGTTCAGAAATCTGATTTGCATTAAAAAAGAAACAGGGTAAACTCAGTATTTTTAAAAATATTTCACTGTGGTTTATTAAATACTAGTCACTCCTAATGCACAAACAGCATTTGACGGGCATTTCATTTTCCTACAATTTTCAAGTACAGCACTGGTGCATGCATATAGATGAGAAACCCCGACAGCCTAAGAACCAATTCCCGAGGTCTAAAATCCACTTTGCACCCTCCCCTTAAATTACCATACAATGCTGAACCTCTGGTAACAACCTGAATGATTTTCAAATATGTTCCAAAGGGCACCTCTACAGGGTCCCAGAAAAAAGATTTTCTCTGTTACCTATCAATTATGATCCAGAGTCCACTATGAAGCTTCCGCAAAGGAGGGGACCGTCTCTCCTCCAGCTACACTTCCCCTTTACTCACGCGTGGAAGAGAAACCACTGAAAACCAACAACCAAAAGAAATTCAAGCAAAGAATATAGAAACTTGCTTAAAAAAATCATGTCAATTATGGTCAGTGATATGAGAAAGTCAGGAGACAGAAAACAAAGAAAGA
Organism: Phoca vitulina; assembly: GCF_004348235.1. Classification (NCBI taxonomy): domain Eukaryota; kingdom Metazoa; phylum Chordata; class Mammalia; order Carnivora; family Phocidae; genus Phoca; species Phoca vitulina. Next base: position 16,778,656 of record NW_022589725.1, on the reverse strand, counting down.
GGATAAGGTCACAAACCATACAATGACACATGGAGAAAAAAAAGGTAAACTGGCAAAGGCAGAATCTCTAGAATAACATTCTCATTAGTGACATTAAAAACAGGGTCACTGAAGGTATTTTCAATCTATACTGCCCCCTGAAGGTCGAGGTCTTGGCCAACTCACTTGTCCACTCTCCCACCTACCCCACCCCCACATCCACCTCAAAGGACCTAGCCTCGACTCTGCACAGTGTTGACTAAATGAAAACAAAAGCGGGTACCCACTGGCACTCCCCCAGTGTCCACACATGATTCAGAGACTCCTATTACAAGAGCACAGCACAGTACGCACCAGAAGGCATTTGGGGAGAGGAGGCTCCGCTGTTAACCATTTCCAACCAGCCCTGAGACCAAAAAGCCACTGCTTTGGACCAGAGTTCCTTGTTTTTTTTAAATGGTAAACTTGCCAAGAAACAACAGAGGGGAACAGGAGAAATTATGTGGTAAACGAGATGAGAAACAATTTTATGACATGAAATGACATTTTCAAAAATTATTTTTCTTAAATTAATTATTTTTTAAAAGATTTATTTATTTATTTATTTATTTATTTATTTAGAGAAGGAGAGAGAGAGAACAAGAGCAGGGGGCAGGAAGAGGGAGAAGCAGACTCCCCACTGAGCAGGGAGCCCGACTCAGGGCTCGATCCCAGGACCCCAGATCATGACCTGAGCCGAAGGCAGAAGCTTAACCAACTGAGCCACCCAGGCGCCCTATTATTTTTTTTAAGTAGGCTCCATGCCTAGCATGGGGCTTGAACTCACGACCCTGAGATCAAGAGTCATATGTTCCACCAACTGAGCCAGCCAAACTCCCCAAAATTATTTTTCAATCTCATTGTTCAAGAGTTTTTTTTTTATAGTAATCTCTACACCCAACATGGGGCTCAAACTCACAACCCCAAGATCAGGAGTTGCATGCTCTTCCAACTGAGCCAGCCAGATGCCCCTCACTGTTCAAGATTTAATGACCTGTTCCTCATAGGTAATTCTTCAGTCTGCTTATCACAGCTTTGCTATTTTTTCAACACTAGAAGAACAACAAAATGCTATGGTGGTTGATCCTCATCAACTTATCTGAACTGGGCAAAAAGTAAACTCCACAACAATCTCTTGATGGCTAACTCCTGACTACCACTCACTTACATCTATCTAATCTTATTCGGACTCAAGAAAATTCAAGTTCTATTAGAAACAGAAATGATTCCACCACTTGCTATTAGTATTATTTTTAACAATCAGATTACCAGGACACCTGGGTGGCTCAGCTGGTTGAGCACCTGACTCTTGGTTCCTGCTCAGGTCATGATGTCATGGGTCATGGGTCGTGGGATCCAGTCCCATGTCAGGCTTTGTGCTCAGCTGGGAGTCTGCCTGAAGATTCTCTCTCCCTCTCCCTCTGGCCCCCTCCACACACGCTCACACACCCCACTTGCTGTCTCTCAAATAAATAAATCTTTAAAAAAAAATCAGATTACCATAAATTGTATATAAGCTAAAAAATACATACTGTGAGAAAATCCTGCTCAAATTTGTACGCTCCACCTCCAGTGGCACAAAAGACAGTGTGGAGACTCGAGAAGTTTTTATCTCTGCCCATCTGAATGAAAGCAGGCATGTCATGAGTGGGAAAGCGTATAAAGTGCAGATTGCCCTTGCGTCCACACAGAGTCAGGTCCTTCAACTCCAGGTGCACGTCCCGAATACCTGTGGACCCATAAGCCACATTGGAGGTCAGGTACTTCCGAATGCTTTTAAGACTTTCCACTTCTTCCTCCTCTTCTTCAGCAGTGATGTCTTTGGGTTCAAAATAAACCAGCTTGACCAGGGTTCCACCAATATCCAAGCCAAACCACGGAAAAACTAAATGGAGAAAGAAAAAAAAAGTCAGAACAACTCTTTTCTGAAAAGTAAACATATATATACCAAATTAGCAACTTATTCATACCTTGAGGTTTCCAAGGACGATAAATACAAAAAGGGGTTTGGAAAAAGAAACAGGATTCTGATTTGGAAAAACATATTAAGAAAAAAAATCAGAATACTGGGCCAACCCAACCCAACCCTATTGAACAGATAAGCCCAAACTATACTATGAAATATTAAAAAACAACAAAGTAACTACCCCTGAACCTCAACTCTGGGGGGAAAAAAAAGAAAGATTGAGAATGAAAATCTATATCCTTTCCCCTTGGCTTAAATAAGAAATGTTGAGGGGCACCTGGGTGGCTCAGTCAGTTAAGCATCTGCCTTTGGCCCAAGTCATGATCTCAGGGTCCTGGGATCGAGTCCCACATTGGGCTCCCTGCTCAATGGGGAGCCTGCTTCTCCCTCTCCCTCTGCCACTCTCTCTCTGTCAAATAAATAAATAAAATTTAAAAAAAAAGAAAAGAAAAGAAAGAAATGTTGAGGGGTGCCTGGGTGGCTCAGTCGGTTAAGCATCTGCCTTCAGCTCAGGTCCTGATCCTAGGGCGCTGGGATCAAGCCCCAGGTCAGCAGGGAGTCTGCTTCTCCCACTTCCTCTGCCCCTCCCCCCGGCTTCTGTGTGCACGCTCTCTCTCTCTCTCTCTCTCTCTCTCTCTCCCTCACTCTCTCAAATAAAATTTTTAAAAGAAAAAAGAAAAGGGCGCCTAGGTGGCTCAGTCATTAAGCATCTGCCTTCGGCTCAGGTCATGGTCCCAGGCTCCTGGGATCGAGCCCCACATCAGGCTCCCTGCTCCGTGGGAAGCCTGCTTCTCCCTCTCCCACTCCCCCTGCTTGTGTTCCCTCTCTCGTTGTGTCTCTCTCTGTCAAATAAATAAAATCTTTAAAAAAAAAAAAAAGAAAGAAAGAAAAAAGAAAGAAAATCTTAAAAAAAAGAAAAAGAAAAAAATGTTGAAACTTTTCAGAGCTCCAGTTTAGTACACAAACTAGGGGTACAGGAAATTCCCAATCCATGTAAGATGTAAGCTACAGTAGTCAATTTGTCCCTCAAAACCTGATGTCCCCAAAATAAAAGGTTTCAAAGGACTTTAATGGAACAGACATTTCAGAGTTATAGCTGTTCCCAAAAAATACTTCCAAAAAAATGGCTTCGGGAGATCAGATGAAGATGGACTGCACAGACATGCATGACTTGCCCTCCCAGCTTAGATCACAGAAATGACTAAAGATAGAGGTTTACCGATATGTTATTTTCCAAGATAGTTCTGGGAAACAAGAAATGATATGATCAGCAGAACTAGGTTGACAGAGGCAGTAACTGTCCAGAACCCTCAGAAGAACTGTATAAAAACTGGGAGTAGCTATGAACATTGGGAGTACAGAGGTGCTCCATCAAGCTGTACATAGGGGTAGCTGCATGGGGAAAAAGGAGCAGGCTCTGGTGGTCATGGGTGATCTGGTGGGGAATGCGTCTGGCGCAACTGGACAGACCAACCACTTAGCCCCCTCTGCCTATCCCGCCCCACCCCCCACTATCAGAAGCAAAGTCTTCACTAAACCAAGCACTCAAGCCAAAGAGTCAGGATGGCACCCAAGTAGCTACTATCACTCAGAAGAAATGAGGAGCCCCCACACCTGGCCATATATCCCTACAATCCATTCTGAGAGACTGGTAAAGAGACACTGCATCCACTGACAGAATAGCAATCCTCAAAACAGAGATGAACACTTTACCAATTAGAATCACCAAAAGGGAGATCTATACCACAAAAATGAGAAACTAAACATCTGAAGAAAGAACTGCAGGAACAAACAGGAGACTTAAAAATAATCATAGGGGCGCCTGGGTGGCTCAGTTGGTTAAGCGACTGCCTTCAGCTCAGGTCATGATCCTGGAGCTCTGGCATCAAGTCCCACATCCGGGGCCCTGCTCAGCAGGGAGTCTGCTTCTCCCTCTGACCCTCCCCCCTCTCATGTGCTCTCTCTCTCTCTCAAATAAATAAATAAATAAAACCTTAAAAAAAAATAATAATCATAAATATCCTCAGAGGTAAAGTGAGATCTCATCCATGAAAAATAAATAAGCTACCGCAAGCAAAACTCAGAAATGAAGAAATGATTGCCACCTGTGGTTGTGACTGCAAGAATCTACATGTGATAAAATCATACAGAACTAAGTATGCATACACAAAGAGTTTATGTAAAACTGGTGAAATCTAAGTCAAGTCTGTGAATCGTTATCAATGTTAATTTCTTAGTGGGGGGGGTGAAGCTTTCAAAACCAAAAAAGGGGGGAAAGGGACAAACTATACTTAACACAGATGAATCCAAAAATAGGCTGAGTAAAAGAAGCCTGCACAACAGGCTACATACTATAGGATTCCATTTATATGAAACCCTAGAAGATACAAAGCAATCATTTCTGCATCTGATAGGAATTATATTGTTGGCTCGGGGAGGAAGGGAGGGAAGGACTGGACAGGGGCAGGAGAAAACTTTCTGTAGTAACCCAAATCTTGATTGCTGGAGGTGAGGGGAAAGCTTCATGGGTGTATATATCTGTCAAAATGCATGGAATTGTACACTTTAAATAGGTGCAGTTGCTTGTGTGTAAATTATACCTCAATAAAGTTTTATAAAAGAAAAAAAGGAACAAATCTATTTCCAAAATAAAGCTCAACCAATATATTTAACAGCAAAATGGGCACAGAAAAAATAAATGGAAAACAAAAGTAAGAAATTCTCCCAAAATGCCTCTCAAGTATGAAGGAAAGGTAGATATATATATCTACCTGTATATATATATATATACAGAAATACACAACTAGGAAGTCCAATATCTACCTTCTCTGAGTCCCAGAAATTTCCTGGGGGAGAAAGGGGAGGAAGACATAAATCATCAGGTTCACTAAGTGTTAAGCAGAACCAATTAGTGGAGAAAGGGCAGACTTAGACATATGCTATTGAAATGTCAAGAAATCCAAGGCACCTGGGTGGCTGAGTCAGCTAAGTGGCTGCCTTCTGCTCAGGTCATGATCAAGCCCCATGTCAGGCTCCCCACTCAGCAGGGAGTCTACTTATCCCTCTCCCTCTGCCCCTCCCCTTCTTGTTCTCTTGCTCTCTCTCTCAATTCAGTAAAGGGGCGCCTGGGTGGCTCAGTCGTTAAGCATCTGCCTTCAGCTCGGGTCATGATCCCAGGGTCCTGGGATCGAGCCCCGCGTCGGGCTCCCTGCTCTGCGGGAAGCCTGCTTCTCCCTCTCACACTCCCCCTACTTGTATTTCTCGCTCGCTCTCCCTCTCTGTCAAATAAATAAATAAAATCTTTAAAAAAAAAATTCAGTAAAATCTTTTAAGAAAATTTTTTTAATAAATGTCAAGAAATCCTAAAGACTTCCAAAGATTGCCTGGACATGGACATGGATGGAACTGGAGGGGATTATGCTAAGTGAAATAAGTCAAGCAGAGAAAGACAATTATCAGATGGTTTCACTCATATGTGGAACACAAGGAATAGTGCGGAGGACCACAGCGGAAGGGAGGGAAAACTGAATGGGAAGAAATCAGAGAAGGAGACAAACCATGAGAGACTCTGGACCCCAGGAACCAAAGTGAGGGTTACAGAAGGGAGGGGGGTGGGGGGATGGGGTAAATGGGTGATAGGTATTAAGGAGGACACGTGTGGTGATGAGCACTGGGTGTTATACACAGCTAATGAATCGTTGAACACTACATCAAAAACTAATGATGTACTATATGCTAACTAAACATAAAAAAAAAACACCTTTCAAAGAAAAAAACTGAATTCCTACAAAGATACATAAATCACACAAAGGTGGAATTAGATTTTTCATCAGCGACACAGATGCTAGAAGACAATGGAGCACTGGCTTCCAAGTTATAAGGAAAATGATTTTGAAACATATCCAGCCAAATCAGCTTTCAAGGAGGAATGCAAAAGAAATTTTCACACATGAAAGAACTCAATGTTTACTACTCAAAAACCTTCTCTGAAATAATCAGTAAATGCATTCCAAAATAATTTAAAAAGCGTCCAAGAAGGTATGAGCGTTAAGAAACAATGATAAGCAAAGGAAGCAGCAATACATGTGACTTTCAAAAATTCAGCAATCTGGAACTAAAATACATGATTTCAACACAGGAAGTTGAGGGAAGAGAAAGGAGAGGGAAGTGAAGCAAACTGCAGTTCTGTCTTGCTGGGGGAAAGAAGATACAGATTCTGTTTAATTCTAAATAAGAAGAATAAAGTGACAGTTTAAACTCATCAAAATTCACAGGTAACTCCAGAAGAAAAAAAATGAACATATGACCTTCAAACAACTATGGAAAAAAAAAAAATCAGTTCAAAAACAAACAAACAAACAAACAAACAAAAAAATATATATATATGGCAAGTACAAAAGAAAAAAAATGATAGGAATGGGGCCGGTTAAGCGTCTGCCTTTGGCTCAGGTCATGATCTCTGGGTCCTGGGATTGGGCCCCGCATTGGGCTCCCAGCTCAGCATCCTCCCAGCTCAGCAGGGAGTCTGCTTCTCCCTCTGCCGCACCCCCCATGCTCTCTCTCAAATAAATAAAATCTTAAAAAAAATGAATACAAACATATCAGTAATTGGTCACATTTCCCTTCTAAAGAGAAAATTCAATTATATGCTTATATAAAAAGATACATTTAAGATAACAAGTAGACTGATGGTAAATAAATGGCAAAACACCCACAACAGAGTCCCACCATGCTTTAAGATGAAAACAGCATTCAGTCAAAAGTGCTCATATCAAAATCTTAAGCACCTCACTGGAGACTGATATACCAGGTGACTTACATTTAGGAACCATGGTATAGTTAAAGTCAAACCTTATGTTTGAAGACCAGCACTGCATTTAACGCTCACATGAGATGTGCCCCTCCAAACAGCAATCTACCAAGGAAATAGGATTCACAACTCCCATCCTATACTCACTTGCAATTATATATTCACTGACCAATTTGTTGGTAGAATCACTGGCACCATTTATTGACTTACCTGAATTTGGGTAAGCAAAATGAATGCCTGAACAATGCTACTCCACTGTATTAAGCAAATGTTAAAAGAAAGTAAATACAATACAAGCACACTAAATAGAATTCAAGCAAACAAAAAGCATTAAAAGAGAACAAAAAGAAATATGCACATAAAAGAAATAGAATTGACAGGATCCTAACAAATGCTTCAAAAATATTAACAAAGAGAAATTGATAAATCTACACAATAACTTGAGAATGACACAGAAATTTGTACACACACACACACACACAAAATAAAGGTATACGGAGGATTTGACTATCAAAATAATAAGGTGGATCTATGAAACATAAATAACTTTGTATCAAAAAAACAAATATACTTTCCTTTCAAATACCCATAAACCATACAAAAAATTAACTGCACAAGCTTAAAGGACCTCAGCTTCCAAAGAACATTCACTTTACACAATACTTCAACATTATAAATTAATCCAACAAACACAAAGTAAATCTCTCCACCTGGGAACTTCTAAACCCACTTCTTTTAACTCTGAAATTAAAGAGGAAATCAAAACAAAATTTTTAAATGAATGACAATAAGAACAGTATGTATCAAAATCAATAGAATATACCCAAGGTGGTATCCAAAGGTAAACTTCTAGGCTTAAATGTTTATCAAATGGATTAAAAAAGGAAGAAACCTAAATAAAAGGGAATCTCACATAGAGTGAAATACTAGAAAAAGAATAAAACAGACCCAAAATAAGCAGAAGGGAATTATTTTTTAAGGAGTTATTCATTTATTTGAGAGAGCGAGAGCGCGTGCACATGAGTGGGAGGGGCAAAGGGAAAGGGAGAGAGAATCTCAAGCAGACTCCATGCTGAGCACAGAGCCAGACACAGGGCTTGATCTCATGACCCTGAGATCACGATCCGAGCTGAAAGCAGGAGTCAGACACTCAACCAACTGCACCACTCAAGCGCCCCAAGCAGAAGGGCATTATTAAAAATAAAAGCAAGATGTAAATGAAATTAGAAAATCATCATCATCATCATGAGCAAAGCCACAGTAGAGCTGGTGAATAAAATCAAGCTCTGAAAAAGTCATTAAAACAGACAAATCTCTGTTAAGTATATCCAAGAAAAAGAAGATGCAACTTTTCCTTATGAGGGGAGGGGAGAGGAAGGGAGGGGAGGGAAGAGAAGAAAAAAGAAAAGAAAAAAGAAAAGAACAAAGATAAAGGAGTATATAGCCATGGGGCACCTGGGTGGCTCAGTCAGTTAAGACACTCTTGATTTCAGCTCAGGTCATGATTTCAGGGTCATGAGACTGAGCCCCCTGTCAGGCTCCCCACTCAGCGGGGAGTCTGTTTCTCTCCCTGTCTCTTCCCCTCTCCCTCTGCCCCTGCCCCCTCCAGCCCCCTACGTCACAGCGCTCACTCGAGCCTCTTTCTCTCAAATAAGTAAATCTTTAAGCATATAACCAGAGACTGTGCAATACAATTTTGTACAAATAGACAATATACAATTTTAATGTTTAAAATGTTCACTACACAGAGGCGCCCAAGTTAATCTAACAGTGTCAATGCAATTCTCAAGAGAAGAGCAGCCATTCCACCTGGGTCCCAGGGATAGTCCTGAACTTTTTTTTACACCTACAAAAATTCCATTGTCAGTGGCAGGCCTAACCCAACCTGGCACAAGTCATGAAAAGTCTGTCCCTGGCATCTACAGGAAAAGTTTCTTCACTCAAGCACACAACAACGCAACAGCACTGGATATGATGGAAGCAAGGAGATTTGATTCCTACTTTCTTACCTGCAGCACCATTCTTTTAACCACCGCCACCAACCTCGAGTTAGCAGACGCACAGCACTCTACCAACAAACATATCACATCAATAGTACTGGAATCCGAAGATGTGGACATATCTAAGACCAACAGAAGACTGGTCCTTAAATTAAGCTTTAAATTAAGCTTTACTCCCATTTCCTTAGATTAAAAAACTGAAACATTAATATATGGCTATTATATTTTAAATGATCATCTATTAACAGCCAAGCACTATATTAGGCATTTGAATGTATAAGCTTATTTAATGCTTGCAATAACCATATAAGGCAACTACTATAATCATCCCACTTCTGATTAAGAAATGGAAGTGTAGGAGTGCCTGGGTGGCTCAGTCAGTGAAGCGACCAACTCTTGATTTCGGCTCAGGTCATGATCTCAGAGTCCTGGGACTGAGCCCCACGTCCAGCTCTGCACAGGGTGTGGAGCCTGCTTAAGATTCTCTCTCCCTCTGCCTCCCCTCACCCACCCCCTCAAAAAAACAAAACAACAATAAGGAGAAGAAAACATAAATGCAAAAGGGCCCAAGGGCCCAGTCAAGAAAAGGCAGAGGTGGGACTCAAATCCAGACTTCCTAAAACCTTCCACAAGCCTCTTTCCACAAGTATCTATACAAACCTAAGAGCACAGAACACATACTCTTGAGTTAACATGAAAATTAAAAAGCAGTTTAATAAAAATCATACTTTAAATAATCAGGAAGGGGACACCTGGGTGGCTCAGATGGTTGGACGTCCTTCGGCTCGGGTCATGATCTCGGGTCCTGGGATCGAGCCCTGCTTCGGGCTCCCTGCTCAGCAGGGATATGTCCACATCTTCAGATTCCAGTACTATTGATGTGATATGTTTGTTGGTAGAGTGCTGTGCTTCTCCCTCTCCCTCTCTCCCCTGCTCATGCTCTCTCTCTCTGTCTCACATGAATAAAAATAAAAAATAATCAGGAAGATCAACAATATATAAAGAAAAATAAGGAGTCTTAAGCAAAGCTCAGTTCATATGCTTATTACAGCCTTTAACGGCTTCAGGATTTTTCTGTGTACTACTCATCAAATTATTTACATATCCAAGAACTGAGAAACACTGAGAAGCATGGGAGGTCCATTAGACACATATTCTCTGATAATGGCTGAGAGAATTGTGTCGGGCCATAGAATTCTGTTACTTCTAAACATTCAGCCTGTTCAAAGGGGTTTAGATTCCTATCACTGACTGCAAGACTGCCCCAGATACCATAATATAATGAATACTGGAATAAGCTTTCAATCCTTGTTCAAAACACTGTGCTGCTTGGAAAAGTCATGGAAAAACGAACTTTTGCTATACCATCAGTCTTCGTAGCTCACCAACAGAACAGCTATTTATCACTTCTAATTTGTGATTCGCTCCACTAATCTTCACAAATATTTTAGTCGGTTTACAACCCTTAGCCTATTTCCTGATATTAAGGCCTCAAGGTACTCAGTCTAGACAATTCATACTTGACTTAGGACACATTTCTAGAAAGAACTTAAACTCTCCCTCACAGGTTATTTATGTAAAACCATCTGCAGCACCGTGTCTGTCTCATAATGAGTCTCAACAATTGAAATGCTTTCCAATAGGAAATAAATGGTTTATAAAAGTGTGCTCAATTTTCCAACATTACGAACTATGTCTTTACCAGACCACATCTGGTTAAGAATTGCAAACCCAAACCTCTAGGCTGGTCTACGCAGCAATCCTCGGCCTCACCTTAAAAGAGGTACTTTAATAGTTTTAACTTGGGGACTAAGTTAAAGGCTGCCTAACAGGCAGCCTTCCCTAATTCCTATAAAATATCATATATTATCAAACCAGCAGACTCAATAATAAATTCTATATTAAGGAAATATAAACACATGAAACCTAGTAAATTACTAAAAACTAAAGATGGCTCCCACTTTTAGAAAGCAAACTTTAAGCCATTATTTAGAAAAGGGGTTTTCACATGCTAGTCAATCTTGCTGACATAAACTGAGAAACAACACAATAAACTGAGAAAGAACAGTGCCTGAAGTTAAAGATACCCCAAAGATATGAACTTGAAAAATGCTCACTAGGTTATAAATTTAAGCCCAATGCACATCACTGGTCTTTTAAATGACCATTCAAAATAACTATTCTTTTCTGCCTGATAAAGGTCCTCTCTTAACAGCCTACAAGTCTATTGTATTCCTTCTCTCTCCTTTTAACATGTGTTTAAGCAAAAGATTTTTAATAGCATACATCAATTCTTGCTTAGGGTACCCCCTAGATAAAAAGAGGGCAGGGATGCCAACAGTGAACAATCATATTACCTAAATGCATGATTCACATATATAGCCCCTAAAATAACATACTGTACCATTTTACACAGCTACATAATTGGACTATTTTTAGGCCCTGCTTAATGCTTCACATTTGTTATACAACCAAAACGAAGGGCCATATTTACTTTGATTTCATTTAGATTTAAAGTTGATAAAGAGGTTAAAAAGCATTCTCTCCCATTCTCTCAAAAGTAGGCTACAAAGCAACAGAAATCTTTTTTCCTGAGCTCCTAACAGGCAGCCTTCCCTAATTCCCCAGCTGAAGATGAAACACTGCACATAATGAAGGACAGTCTCCCAGGGCCCCAGCACCAATTCCATCCTGCCAATACTGATGCTCCCCAAAAGCCAAGGAAAAGCAATCCATTTGCCAGGCTAGTATTGTCAAGCTATAAACAAAAGCTTTATTTTCTAGATCAATGGCGGTTTAAGGATACTCCATGACTGGTATGAGTCCAAAAGCAGCATGTCCCAAGGACTTCCCTGGTGTGTTACACCATGCTTGAGAGTCACCTTCAAAGATCCAGCTCCTATCCCCACCCATAGGGCACTGTCATCCCAGGTTCCCACACCTCCTACACATCTGCTGTACATCTGGGACCCTTGATTAAAATACATGTTCTCTTATTACATGCCTGTATACATTTGTCAAAACTGTGTATTTTGCTGTATGTAACTATGCCTCAATGAAATTTTAAAAATTAAACATATGCATTTCTTAGACCCTTCTGCTGACCTGAAGGGTTTTTTTAAGCTTCTGAGTGATTCCATGTGAGAACCACTGCTCTGGGTTACACTGCACATACCTTCCCCCTCAAAAATGGGGAAAGTCAAGAACACTGAGTCTGAAGTCAGACATTTAGAATCAAAAGACAGCTCCGTTATTAACTCACTATACACCCTTGGACAAAGGACAAATTTCACTGACATTGTTGCCCCATCTGGAAACTGGGGATTTAAAAAAAAAAAAAAAAACCTACCACACAGGATAGCTGTGAGACTTAAGTGATATGTTTATAAAATATGTGGCACAATGTCCAACACAAAGAAGCAAGCACTATATAACCATCATTAGCATCTTTGTTTCCATCAATTTAAATCAATCTTTAGGGGTGCCTGGGTGGCTCAGTCGTTAAGCATCTGCCTTCGGCTCAGGTCATGATCCCAGGCTCCTGGGATCGAGCCCCGCATCGGGCTCCCTGCTCTGCGGGAAGCCTGCTTCTCCCTCTCCCACTCCCCCTGCTTGTGTTCCCTCTCTCGCTTTGTCTCTCTGTCAAATAAATAAATAAAATATTTTTTAAAAAATAAATCAATCTCGGGGCGCCTGGGTGGCTCAGTCGTTAAGCGTCTGCCTTCGGCTCAGGTCATGATCCCGGGGTCCTGGGATCGAGTCCCGCATCGGGCTCCCTGCTCAGCGGGAAGCCTGCTTCTCCCTCTCCCACTCCCCCTGCTTGTGTTCCTGCTCTCGCTATCTCTCTCTCTGTAAAATAAATAAAAAAAATCTTTAAAAAAAAATAAAAAATAAAAAAATAAATCAATCTTTACTTGGTATTTCTCTCAGTCCTGTGAGACATACTCCACCTAATTTAAACTTCTGAAGAACTTCCTTAAACACAGACATGCCCAGCCTCATCCCTAATGCCTGTGTAAGTCTGAGATGAGAACAGGCTTGAGAATCACACTGCTCTAGGGAACATGTGTAGCAGAACAGGACTATAATCAGGGCCACAAGAATTCCTAAAATAAACTGAGTAGCTCCTTCTTGTTTCAAATGATGACTAGTCTCCTCCCTTTAGACAAGTAGTATAAGGACATCAGAATGAGGCTTGCTAACCTCAAAAGAAAGGTGGCACCACCCTAAACCCAACTTCCCCAATATAGATAAATACAGAGATTTAGTCTTCATTGAATTCTCTCAAAGTTAAAGCCATTCTTGAAGGGTTCAGCAATCAACAGGCTGCCTCTCCATCGAAACGTTGCACCCCTGGATAGTAAAAGAAAAAACAAATGGAAGAAAGAACAATACCTTGTTTCTTTGGCAGGTCTCATTACCTGAGATGGCTTTTCATGATTTATCAGAGAAAGCAGTAAAGGGGACCATGACAAGCATCAAACATAAAAACAAAAAATAAGCCCTACGACATGAATGTCTTCGGTCCTTAAAAGACATCTCCAAACCACCTTACATACCACCCCTACCCCCCATTACAGTTTAAACCAGAGTTTTCCAGAGCTGTGTCTCTGAGCCACCTGTACCTAAATGATATAAGCAGTTTTAAAATGCAACCCTCTCCAGATTCTGATTCAAAAAAATAAAGAGTTGACCCCAGGAATCTGCATTTTTAATTCCCAAGGTCATTTTTATGCTCAAAATTTGTAAGTACTTCCACATTAGCTAGAAATTTTCACCTCAATTAAGCCTTAAACACAAAGATGGAAATTATGCTTGGACTTAGAGCAATGAAGACAAGCTAACCGAATATAAACAATTCAATAAAGCACAGTGGTTAAGAGAATGTATGAAGCTGGACTTCCTGAATTTACATTTCTATTCCACCACTCCCAAGCCATTTTACACAAGGCAAATATGCCCCAGTTTTCTCACCTGTAAAACAGAATACTACCACCTACCTCAAAGTTAAGAGTACTAATAAGTTATTAAAGCTCTCAGAAGAATGTCTAAAAATTTTAAGAAGAGTGCCTGACCCCTGCAAACACCCAAAATACAATACTTATTTAGAATCCTTATGGCCAATGGCCAAAAACGGTTGGCTACATGGCTGGGGTTCTTATTTGCTGAATCCCTGGAATTTACATCCATCTCTAACAATGTAGTACAAAACCATTAAGGAACGAATATTGTGCACTGCTTAAAAATTAGATGCTTCTCAGATAAAACATAAACCAGGTAACTGGCTCTAGAAATGGTATAGGTTGAGAGCAGTTAATCTGTTTTTCAAATTTCTTTCAAGAAGATAGAAAAAGACAAAATAACTGAGACTCCCAAACTTTTCATAGTGGAAAGAGGGCTACATTTAACATTTAATCATCCAAATCACAGAAAATAGAGGTAAAGCAACCAGGTGGGTGGGCTAAGGTACAAGACTATCCAATAAAGACCTCACACTCATCCTGCCACTTTCCCTTATTCTCATAATCTGCATTTAGAACAAGCTGACTTCCTGCAAGAGAAATCTGGCAACGACAAGGAAAAAAATATCTAACCGTATGTAAAATGTCACTATATGATAAAGCTCATATTAGAGTATTAAGACACTGGATACTTTCAACAGTAGCAATGGCTGCCAGACAGAGGACCTGAACTGAAGACCTGTAAAGGGGGGGAAATAATCTGTACTAGGTCACAACGCAGAAAAAGAAGGCTGATAATAAAATGGAGAAACCGATTCTCCGAAAAGAGCATGTGCAACTGCTAAGGCGAGATTCCCTCAAAAGAAAAAGCCTCCATGCCCAAAATGCTAGTCCTCGATCGTATCAGCAAACAGATGCAAAGAAAACAGAGGAAATATCTCGGTGAGAGATGACCCGAATTCTCACGGGAAGAAAGGCAGAATCCAGTTTTAGGCCTGCAGCAACTCAAGGGCCAGTCAACCATTTTCCAGGAAGCCCGAAATCTCCAGATTAAAGGGATTTAACGTCTTGGACAGCTCTCTGGAAACCCACGGAAGACACACATGGGTGATTCAAAGGATTTAGGGGGAGGGGAGGCGGTGGGAAAGAGTCAAAAGAAGCCCCCTCGAGGATAAAATAACCTGACTCGTGGGCAAAGAATACCCAAGGACCTGAAAAGAGGGAGAAAGGGTTCTGGGTAAAGACCCTCCACTCCCACAACCGGAAAGCGCGGACCACTGCGCGCGAGGGCTACGCGGGGGCCGAACCCCGATCCCCCGAGCTTGGACCCGAGGCCTCCAGTCGGCTGTCAGCCCATGCACCAACCTGGGACCACCGTGCGGGGGCACTGTCCCCGCGCGGGCGCGCGGGAAAAACGGCGGCCGGGCCGGATGGGGGCAGGGCGAGCCGCGAGGACAACCCGCCGGGCACTTACGCTGCCGCTTCTTCCTAAGGCTTTCGACGCGCTGGCGGGAGGCCGAGGGGGCGCCGCTGTAGGAGCCGGGCCGGCTTCGTCTGACGCCCTCAGCCGAAGCCGAAGCCGAGGCCCCGACGGGGGGCTCCGACGCGCTGCTCGCCCGGCACCGCAGCAGCTCCCGCCGCCGCCCATCAGGCCCTTCGGGCGCCGGCTCCCCCGCCGACGAGGCGGAGGTGTCGGACGCTCTGCCGTGGCGTTCCATGGGCACGCCGAGCCGGCCCGCTCCCATCCGCAGCAGCCACCGCTGCCGCCCGAGCCAGCCCCCCAGCGCCGGACCCCTTGTCGCCTCCTCCGCGGCAGTCCAGCCCAAGCAGAGGCGCACCCTCCGCCGGCCGCCTCTTCCGTTGCGCCAACGCGCAGCAAGCCAATCCAAATAGGCTGGGGGCGGCCCGAAGGCCTCGCGTCCAATCGTCTCTCTCACTCGAGGCGGATCGACCGCGCCTCCGTCCAATGAAAGGCTCCCAGGACGGAGCGGGGCGGAGAGTGGCGGGGGAGGGGATCCGGGCTTAGCCGCGGAGAAGGCGGTGTTGCTGGGGGGAGAGTGATGGCGGCACCGCCCAATGGACGTGTGGGTGGAGGGGCCCGAGCACCCGTCCGCACAGGTGGACAGGTCCTCTCCCCAGGCCCAGCGTCCCGCCACGCTACTGCGTCCGGCCTTTCCCGGCCCGCACGCCCCTCCCGCCCAGCACTGCCCCCCCCCCCAGCGTCTGACCGCCAGTCTTTGGCAAAGAGAAGGGCTTGAACCGCGGCTGACCTTAGCCTTTGTCCCTTGGCCTCGTTCCGCCGCTGCCGTCGAGGCCGCCAGCCCCTCCGCGCTGCATTTTTTACCACCACTCAGTCCCCCAGCACTGCCACGGGCGTGTTTGGGCTAAGCCCCCTCCATTCCGCCTGCGTTGGAGAAATGTTCCCGGTACCAGAAGGAATGAAAGGACTGGGGCTGGTCTCCATGGCAACTGGAAGAAAGAGGTGGGTTATAAATCCTTCGCCACCCTCCTGTGCTGAAGGAGGGGGTGTGGGAGCCGGGGAGTAGGGTTGGCTTTTTGAAGGACAGTCTGGACTCCTTTTCTGTGCGGCGCACTGGGGGGACATAGAAGGATTTGGTGGCTGCCTTGGAGCCTGTGTTGTTAGGGGTGTGTGCGTGCGCGTGTGCGCGCGTTAATCTTCTTCCCTTTGGGCGTGGGGGGGGTGGGGTGCAGACAACATAGTCACTTCCAGCCCTGAGATACTGACCACTCACACCTACCAAAGGCCCTTCCAACCACCCTTCTCCAAAGGTTACCCCAGCCTGAAATGATCCTGCCTTTTTCGGTACCCTCAAGGCACTCCCTCACTCCATCAAGTTTAACCCCAAGTTGCTTGCTAATTACTCGTAAGTGCCTCCCCCAGGACACTGTAATGCCCCTTGGGTGATAGCCCTCATTTTCCCGTAATGAGTGCTAGTCCTGAACAAGAAAGATGAGCTTCTCTCTTGCTTGTTGAACAAAATTATTCTCACTCCAACCTAGCTCCCCTCACTGTAGGAATAACTCTGGAAACCCTATACCCAAATTCTGGAAATTCCAGCTCCTGCAAGAAGCCACCCAGATGGATCCTACAAGAACCAAGAACACCTGTAGCTAGTCTTCTAAATCTCAGCACCCAGTGTGGCCCATCTTTCTTTCTACCCCCCACCAGTCTGGTCCTCCTTGACCTGAGGGAGCTTTCATTCAAGTCTGTGAGTTCTGCTAGATCATCCGGAAAAATCAAAAATCATCATCCTCATCATCCAAGACTGCCAAGGTGAACCCCAATAGCAAAACAACACCTGAAATACGTGTGTAGTTTGTTTGTTTGTTTGTTTACAGTGTACAGAGTGCCTTTACATGTCATTTAATCTTCCCAGCAACACTGGGATGTTGAGGCAACTTAACCAGAGGCTCACAGCTTAAAAAAATGATAGAGCCTGGATTCCTGAGAAGTTCAGCCACTCTCTGCCTTACAGTAACCAAAAGGCACAGATTCAGTAAAATTCCAATAAGTTACTAGAAGGCTTTTTGTCCTCTTAAATAAGTATATGTGTCTTCACTCCCTTGTGTGAACTTACTGACAGTTTGTGGCTATCTTTAAAGTTTATCCAAAAATAACAGATGAAGCATACACTAATGGCAATTAGGCAAGATGTTTATAATCCTAAATGAAAAATGCAAATAAACTGAGCAAAAGAAACCAGACATGAAAAAATACATACCGTATGATTTATATGAAGGTCAACATTTTTTTTAAAGATTTTATTTATTTATTTGACAAAGAGAGACACAGCGAGAGAGGGAACACAAGCAGGGGGAGTGGGAGAGGGAGAAGCAGGCTTCCCGCTAAGCAGGGAGCCTGATGCAGGGCTCAATCCCAGGACGCTGGGATCATGACCTGAGCCAAAGGCAGACGCTTAACGACTGAGCCACCCAGGCACCCCTGAAGGTCAACATTAATAAATGTTTTTAGAAGTCAGGATGATAGTGTTTTGTGGGGGAAGGGGAAGAGAGTCAGGATGACAGGGCAACAGATGGACTTCTGTAGGGCTGGGAGTGTTCAGTTTCTCTGGTCTGGGTGGTGGCTACATGGGTATGTTCACTTTACAATATGTCATCAAGATGTTCACTTGTTTTGGGGTGCCTGGGTGGCTTAGTCGTTGAGCATCTGCCTTCGGCTCAGGTCATGATCCCAGGGTCCTGGGATCGAGCCCCGCATCGGG
>NW_022589725.1:16682822-16760647 GCF_004348235.1 Phoca vitulina | reverse complement strand
CTTGTGTTCCCTCTCTCGCTGTGTCTCTCTCTGTCAAATAAATAAATAAAAATCTTTAAAAATAAAAAATAAAAAATAAATTAAAAAAAAGAAATTGAAGATTTGTCCTGGAGTAAGGTTTTTTGTTTTTTGTTTTTTGTTTTTTGTTTTTTGTTTTTCCAAAAAGTCAAATGAAAGTAGCAATTAAGAGGTTTCCTTTCTCTCTGGTTATTATAACTTTACAGGGAGAGTATCATTAAGTGTTGTTGTTTTTTTTTATCACTTCTCTCAGTTATTTACCCTTAGGGAAAAACCAGTTTTCTGGTATACACACCAGAATAAGAAGCACAGAGGTCATGGTAAGCCTAATGTTTTGGAGGAACTAATCAAATTCTAAAGTAATAATTTGCAAATCTAGAGCCATTTCAGTGACCAAACATCACACAGAATACACATCTACCATATTAGTTGCCTTTTGCTAGGTCAGAAATAACACCAAAACTTAGTGGCTGAGTAATAAATATTTATTATTTCAGTTTCTTTGGGTCAAGAATTTGGGAGTGATTTAGCTGGGTGGTTCTGGCTCAGGGTCTTTCATGAAGTTGCAGTCATTTGAGGGCATATGGGCTGGAGGATCCATTTCCAAGATGGCTTATTCACATGACTGGCAAGCTGGTACTAGGTTTTGGCAGAAGGCCTCGGCTCCCACAACATGGGTGGGCCTCTTCATTGGGCTTTAGTGTCCTCACAACATGACAGCTGGCTTCTCCCAAAGCTAGTGATTCAAGGAAAAACATGCAGAAGTCGCAATATCTTTTAAGATCTAGCCTGGAAAGTCATACTCCCATCATCTCTGCAACATCCTATTGCAGTATCCAATTTCCTATTATTACACAGATCAGCCTTCTTCAAAGTGGGTTGATATTACCCAAGGACGTGAATACCAGGAAGGAGAGAGTCATTGGAGGCCATGTTAGGGCCTACAGTCTGCCCTCTGGCCCCCAGAGGATGTGAGAAGATTCACTTCCTCATCACTTAACTACTTTCTAACAGCCAGGGGACAGACCTTCTCTGAGTTTCTACTGAGTTTTCTAGCAGCTAAAGTAGAGGATCACTAGGGAGTAAAAACTTAAAAGTATGTCACAAGAGTACCAAGCCACAGAGGTTTATAGACCAACTTCTTTCTCCTTTCACTGGGCTGTATTGATGCCAGGGACATGAGAAGCATAGAATCAGTCCCCTTTCAAGCACAAGGTCTTTTTTCCAGAATATAATGGTGTGGAGAATTAGGAGAAACCTTGCCTATTATCTCTCCCAAAGGACAAAGATATGAAAACCGTGACATTATTAAGCCCCTAGACATTCTTCCAAGGCCTGGCCCCTGGCCCAGAATCCACTACTAAAGAGGTACAAAGATGTGTGTTATATGTGCATGTGCACATTCACACACACACACACAGTATAGTTACCATGTGGCATTCTGGTGGTCTCACCAGAGCTCACAGGCCATATGAAAGTGTTGCCTGCTTTCAGACATAAGGCTCAACTTGTCCCAGGAGAATAGAGACAGAAAATCCAAGATGAAATATAATGAGTTTAGAGCAACTCGGAGTTTCCCAGACATGGAAGATCCTATCCCTTTCCAAGTATTGAAAGGGTTGAAAATTTTTCTGTCTTCAAGTTCCTGGCCCATCTTATCTTTAACTAAATATCCCTGATTTGGATACTATTACCAGATAACAACTAATGGCTTAGTGCTGTGCTCAAATAAGTTTGGGAAATATAAGGTAAACTTAAGTGCATCTTCTTACAGCTTTTAATATGCCGAAGGGCAATATGAATCTCCGAGAGGAGGCTGAGGTATGTATATCTATCTTCCAAATGTAATTGACCATGGAATCCTTTTTTCATGGAATTTTTTCCTTAGACACACTTTGGGAAATTCATCTCTGGATATAAAAATCACTTGCACATCTGTTATATTAAAGGCAATGAAGATCTAGTCCTTTGCATTTTGAAAGCCTGATGGCTTTTCTATTTTTAGAGAGGGGGAGGGGCAGAGGGAGAGAGATAATCTTAAGCAGGCTCTACGCCCAACGCGGAGCCCAACGCGGGGCTCCATCTCACAACCCTGAGATCGTGACCTGAGCCAAAATCAAAAGTTGGACGCTTAACCAACTGAGCCACCCAGGTGCTCCAGCTTGATGGCTATTATTATCTTCGTCCCCAAATAAACCTACAGTAGTCGTCCCCCTCCCTTATCTGAAGCTTCACTTTCCCAGGCTTCAGTTACC
The DNA here is from genome assembly GCF_004348235.1 of Phoca vitulina. NCBI lineage: Eukaryota > Metazoa > Chordata > Mammalia > Carnivora > Phocidae > Phoca > Phoca vitulina. The sequence continues at coordinate 16,758,374 of NW_022589725.1, read as the reverse complement.
CGTGGTCAACCACTGTCTTGTAGTAGATGATCCTTCTTCTAAAATACTGTCAGAAGGTCACTAGTAGCCAATGGCTCATTACAACACCTATGTCGTTCCCCTCACTCCATCTCATCACGGTATCTTATTATCTCACATCATCACAAGAAGAAGGGTGAGCACAGTCCAGTAAGAGACCACATTGATATAACTTTTCTTACAATAGACTATTATAATTGTTCTATTTTGTCATTGTGGCTAATCTCTTACTGTGCCTAAATTATAAATTAAACTTCATCATAGGTGTGTCTTGACAGGAAAAACATGTATATATACGGTTTGGTATTATCTGTGGTTGCGGCACCTACTGGGGGATCTTGGAACGTATCCCTTGCAGATAAGGGGGAACTATCTTTGTAAAAGCATCTGCTTTCTGAAAACAAGTTTGTCCTCTTTCCTCTTAAACAGCTTCCCTTTCCTCAGTTCTCTTAATGGCACTGCCATTTCTGTTCCTCTGGGCAACATGATTCTTCCCTCTCATGTGCACTTTCCTTGAGTCCAGCACTGTTCAATAGAAATATAATGCAAACCACATGGGTAGTTTAAATTTTCTAGTAGCCACATCTTTAAAAGTAAAAAGTGAAATTAATTTTATTAGTATATTTAACCCAATATATCCAAAACACTATTATTTCAACATGTGACACTAGTAACATTAAGAGTGGTCAATAGGGGCGCCTCACTGGCTCAGTCTGAAAAGCACGCAACTCTTGATCTCTGGGTTGTGAGCTTGAGCCCCAAATTGGGTATAGAGATTACTAAAAATAAATTAATAAACTTGGGCGCCTGGGTGGCTCAGTTGGTTAAGCAACTGCCTTCGGCTCAGGTCATGATCCTGGAGTCCCGGGATCGAGTCCCGCATCGGGCTCCCTGCTCGGCAGGGAGTCTGCTTCTCCCTCTGACCCTCCTCCCTCTCATGCTCTCTGTCTCTCATTCTCTCTCTCTCAAATAAATAAATAAAATCTTTAAAAAAAATAAATAAAAATAAAATAAAAAAATAAATTAATAAACTTAAAAAAAAAAAGTGATCAATAGTCACAAGTGTCTAATGGCTATCAAACTAGACCCAAAAAGCCCTCTCAGCACCTTATTTCACTTGCCTCCTAAATGTTTGTTCTGCCTCTGGTTTTACTTTCCAAGCTCACTGCTCCCAGATTAATCTTACTAAACCACCATTCTGGTATAATCTCTCCTCTGTTTAAAACGTCTTGGTGAGGGGTGCCTGGGTGGCTAGGTCCCTTGAGCGTCTGACTCTTGATCTCAGGGTCACGAGTTTGTTCCCCACCTTGGGCTCCATGCTGGGCATGGAGCCTACTTAAAAAGGGAAGGAAGGAAGGAAGGAAGGAAGGAAGGAAGGAAGGAAGGAAGGAAGGAAGGAAGGAAGGAAGAGAAAGCAAGCAAGAAAAGGGTTTCAATGGCTTCTTGGCCTACAGAAAAACATCCATAACACTTAACATCCAAGGAGCCCCACATTTAGCATCTTTCCACTTTTCCTCATTACTTCCCATACTCTTGCATAGTATGTTCCAGCAAAAGGTATCTCCCAGTTCTCCAGACAGACTTGACTCTTACCCAGATGTAAACCTCATCCTTATCTCTACATGAAATTCCTTCCCAGCACATATCTGCTTAATCAAGATTCAACCCAACTTCCATGGTTTAGCCCGAAAGATACCTCCTCCTTAAAGTCCTTACAGATTACCACAGTTAGCTATGAACCTTCTAATCTTTTATAGTATGTCACTCTTAATGACATGTATCACATACTTCCTTGCCTTAACATTCTTGGTGTACGTGTTTTATAATCTCAACTAGATTATGAGAGCTATTAGAATAAAAGTTTGCATCTTCATATCGCCCACAGTGCCTGTCACAGAGTAATACACACAGAGATACAAACAACGTGTTAACAAATGATTACAGCAAAACAGAAAAGAGTGCTTTTCCAGTTCTCCCAGTCCTGCCCACTTCCATCTTTTCCTGGGCTGATTACTTTCCTGTCTTTGGGTCCCTTCCTGTAACATTAAAATATTTTAAAATATTTCTTATGTCTCACTCCTTTTCTTCTTAATCTAGCTTACATTGTTTTCTCTTACTCGGAACCAGAGTCTTAAAACAATAATGATGGAAACCAGGCCGTCATTTTGAAGGCTACTTATTCGGTCCTCTCCCATGATCCAATATCCTGAATGATAACTTTCCTACCATGAGGGCAAGCCCATTTCTCAAGGATCCTCAGATTTCAGGCAGCTGAAGAGACAAATGCACAAGAGAAAAATTGTCTCCCTTATTTTGGCAGATGGAGGCTATCGCAGAATTTATTGTCCTGTCCTTAAAGAATCCCTGTTGCTGGTCAAATTCGCCGAAAGAGAACACCAATGTACATTATCACTAAGTTTTTTGGTTTTTTTAAACTTTTTTTTTTAAGATTTTATTTATTTTTTGACAGAGAGAGAGACAGCGAGAGAGGGAACACAAGCAGGGGGAGTGGAAGAGGGAGAGGGAGAAGCAGGCTTCCCGCGGAGCAGGGAGCCCGATGCGGGGCTCGATCCCAGGACCCCGGGATCATGACCCGAGCTGAAGGCAGACGCTTAACGACTGAGCCACCCAGGCGCCCCTATCACTAAGTTTTTAATATTTCCCAGGTGATCCCAATGTGCAGTCAATGCTCAGAACAAGTTTTCTAGGCTGGTCTTGCTTTGGCATAAGTAGTAGTTTGTAAGAAACGCAGAATCTCAGACCCACTTTATCTGCAATTTTAGCAAAAGTCCCAGGGGATTCATATATGTATTAAAGTCTGGGAAGCACTAATTTAGGATACAGGCTTTGGAGTCAGCCAGACCTTGGTCCTAATCCTACCAGCACCAGCTGAGTGATTTTGGGCAAGCTGCTTAACCTTGCTAAACCTCAGCTGAATAAACAATGACAGGTCCACACAATGGAACACTATGCAGCCATCAAAAGGAATTTGTAATATCTTTAGATACTATAGGCTGCTTCCCACAGTATTTTAACTGAAAAAAATAAATAAATAAATATATATTGTTGATGTTAATGGAAAGATAAATGCTTTGAGGAAAAGTTAAATAAAATAATATATGTAATAGCAGTTAGAATTGTTTCTGGTGGGGTGGCTCAGTCGGTTAACTGTCTGACTCTTGATCTCAGCTCAGGTCTTGTTCTCAGGGTCGTGAGTTTGGACTCCATGCTCCATGCTGAGAGAGAGAATCACAGGGAGCTTAAGATTCTCTCTCTCCCTTTTCCTCTGCTCCCCTTTCCCCGCGCTCGTTCGCTCTCTCTAAAAAAATAAATAAAACCTTTTTTAAAAAACCTCAAGTATTATGAACCTCACATTATTTAACTTTCTCTGATCGTCAATCTTGCTTTTACAATTGTGTCGAATTTGTTTTCCAAACAAAGTCAACATATTGCATTTCATTGCTTCGTCTCTTAAATCTTTTTTAGGCTACATGTTTCCCTCCATTGATTTTCCTTGCAATTTATTTATTGAAGAAACCAGGTTGTTTGCTCTGAAGAATTTCCACATTCCAGATTTTGATGACTGCATCCTTGTAATTTAAAGTCTTGATTAGATTCAGGTTTGCTTTATTTAAAATAATTCATCATAGGTGGTGCTATTTACTTCTTATTCATCTCATCAGAACAGGAAAACCCTAGTTCATAACATTAACTACTTATTTGCATTATTATCTCTTTTTGAGATGTTAAGATTGGTCATTTGGTTCAGGGATCATCAGACTGGTCCATCCATTATAAAGTTCTACATCAGCTTTTTACCTAATGGATTCAGCAACTATTAGTGACATTGCCTAATGGTGATACACCCATTATTTTATTAGGGGCTGCAAAATTGTGGTATTCTAATTCTTTTATCTCTTCTGCACTTAATTAACTGGAATTCTTTTATAAAGAACCTTCACCCATCAGCTCTTTGGTATCCTGAAGTACAACTTGTATAGAAAAGGCAAGATTGTGGGGTGCCTGGGTGGCTAGGTCAGTTAGGCGTCTGCCTTGGGCTCAGGTCATGATTCTGGAGTCCTGGGATTGAGCCCCACGTCAGGCTCCCTGCTCAGCGGGGAATCTGCTTCTCCTCCTGCCCCTCACCCCGCTCGTGTTCTCTCTCTCTCTCTCACTCTCTCTCTCTACAGAGGGAGCACGTGGGGGGACGGGGCAGGGGAAGAGGTAGAGAGAGTCCCAAGCAGACTCCGCACTGAGTGCAGAGCCCAGTTCAGGCCTCGATCCCACAACCCCAAGACCACGACTGAGCTGAAACTAAGACTTTCAACCAACTGTGCCACCCAGGCACCCCTGATTCTTTTTTTTTTTTTTTTTTAAGATTTTACTTTTAAGTAATCTCTACACCCAACGTAGGGCTCAAACCCACAACCTCAAGATCAAGAGTTGCTTTGGGAGGGGGGCGCCTGGGTGGCTCAGTCATTAAGCGTCTGCCTTCTGCTCAGGTTGTGGTCCCAGGGTCCTGGGATTGAGCCCCGCATTGGGCTCCCTGCTCAGCAGGAAGCCTGCTTCTCCCTCTCCCACTCCCCCTGCTTGTGTTCCTGCTCTCGCTGTCTCTCTCTCTGTCAAATAAATAAATAAAATCTTAAAAAAAAAAAAAGTTGCATGGAGTGCCTGGGTAGCTCAGTCAGTTGAGCGCCCCCCGACTCTTGGTTTTTGGCTCAGGTCATGATCTCAGGGTAGTAAGATCAAGCCCCGCTTCGGGCTCCAGGCTGGGTGTAGAGCCTGCTTGAGATTCTTTCTCTCCCTCTCCTTCTGCCCCTACTCTCTCTCTCTCTCTCAAATAAATAAACAAATCTTTTTAAAAAAAAAGAAGATTGAGAGTTGCACACTCTACTGACTGAGCCAGCCAGGAGCCCTGTTTTGTTTTTGTTTTTGTTTTTAAGGCAGGATTGATTTTTTTCTCTTTATTGACCAGTTTTCAGAATGAATTGGTTTTCTAGTATCTTCTAGATGTGACTCATGAATTAGTTTCTTTTTAGTATTACTATGAACTCATTCATTTTAAAACATATTTGATGAATTTCAATCCATTGGAGTCACTCTTCTTTTTGACGTTCAAATTGTGCCACATTTGGTCAAAGGAAGTCCTTCAGACTGACTCTATAATCATTTAAGCATGACTCTGATAGTCTTAGCTTCCTTGTTCTCTGGTATGACAAGAGGTTCCAACCTCAACTCTGTAAATTTCCTGTTTTACAGGAGTAATTGTTCCTATCAGTAGGAAATAATGTTTAGAGGCCACAATTTGGACACCAGAAGTGCATATTGCTATTGGGTTGTTCAGTTTCTAGGCCCTTCTGGCAGATAGAGCTAGAAAATATATTTTTAAAGAGAAAAATATATCATACATTTATACTAATATTTTTCCATTCATTTTTAAGGTTGTAGAGTTTTTACTTAATTCCTTTGGCTTTATAGTTCTCTTTTATCTTGCCCTAAAAATCTAAGTTCTTAACAACATTCACTACTTATTTGCTTTATCATTAGAGATAATAGTTTCAGAATAAAAATACCAATATTATTACCAACAAGGGCGCCTGGGTGGCTCAGTTGGTTAAGCGACTGCCTTCGGCTCAGGTCATGATCCTGGGGTCCCGGGATCGAGTCCCGCATCGGGCTCCCTGCTCAGCAGGGAGTCTGTTTCTCCCTCTGATCCTCCCCCCTCTCATGTGCTCTCTCTCTCTCCTCTCATCCTCTCTCAAATAAATAAATAAAATCTTTAAAAAAAAAAAAAAAATTTGAAAAAAAAAAATATATATATTATTACCAACAAGATGATCACTAAATACTGTTTAAGATTTCTTTGCCGGGGCACCTGGGTGGCTCAGTCGTTAAGCGTCTGCCTTCAGCTCAGGTCATGATCCCAGGGTCCTGGGATCGAGCCCCGCATTGGGCTCCCTGCTCAGCAGGAAAGCCTGCTTCTCCCTCTCCCACTCCCCCTGCTTGTGTTCCCTCTCTCGCTATGTCTCTCTCTCTGTCAAATACATAAATAAAATCTTAAAAAAAAAATAAAAGTCTTCAGGAGTTTGCAGAACGTAAACTCCATTGATCAATCTTAAAAAAAAAAAAAAAGATTTCTTTGCAGTTCTTTTTGTCCTAAGGATATATTGCACTAGAGATGAAAAATCAAATTATTGTGCTTTAAAGTTGAAATAATTCCTCTCTGTGTGATTCAGGCATCAATTCAATACACAATTGAGTTCTTTTTGCCCCATTTTGTTTCAATTTTTAGAGATATAAAAACTCTTTTTTAAGTTTTATTTATTTAAGTAATCTTTCCACCCAACATGGGGCTCAAACTCACAACCCCAAGATCAAGAGTCGCATGCTCGGGCGCCTGGGTGGCTCAGTCGTTAAGCGTCTGCCTTCGGCTCAGGTCATGATCCCAGGGTCCTGGGATCGAGTCCAACATCGGGCTCCCTGCTCGACAGGAAGCCTGCTTCTCCCTCTCCCACTCCCCCTGCTGTGTTCCTGCTCTCGCTGTCTCTCTCTCTGTCAAATAAATAAATAAAATCTTAAAAAAAAAAAAAAAAAGAGTCGCATGCTCTTCCAACTGAGCCAGCCAGGTGCCCCGAGATATAAAAAATCTTAAATTTAACTTTGTTATATAATTATGTAAAACAGTAACATGGTTCCAAAGTCAAATCTACAAAAGAAGGTACATCCAGAAAAGTCTAGCTTCTGTCCTTGAACCCTCCTTTCTGTTCCTGCCCTTTCTTTATAGGTAACCATTTTTGCGATTAGTTTTTGGTTTACCCTTTCATGAAAATAGACAAGAGATTCCAGTCCGAATTCTTTTTGTTTTAGTAGTACTCATAGCTAAGATTTATTACAGGGAAAGGATGAAAACCAAAATCCGCAAAGGGAAAGCTATGTGGGGCAAAGTCCAGAGGAAACCACGCCCAAGCTTTTAAAGTCCTCTCCCAGTAGAGTCACATGGGATACCAAGCCTCATCTCCTAACTAAAAGCTTTGTTTTTTTCTTAAATAAAAGATTATACATTTTCCACCTTTTCTTTCTTTTTTTTAAAAGATTTTATTTATTTATTAGAGAGAGAGAGAGCACAAGCAGGGGGGAGAGGGAGAAGCAGGCTCCCCGATAAGCAGGGAGCCCAACATGGGGCTTGATCCCAGGACCCTGATATCATGACCTGAGCCGAAGGCAGATGCTTAACCCACTGAGCTACCCTCCAGTCTTTTGCTACTTACAAAGTGTGCCATAATGATTAGCCTTGTACATACATCTTTGTTTATTTTTGCCAGTGTATCTTTGCCTTAGATTTCTAGAAATGGGATTGCTGGGACAAAGAATTCATATATATGTCCTGTTGCAGGTCGGAGCCACCTTCCCCTTCTAGAGCAGAAAACTTCTACAGTGATACTCCCAATGGTCCCCATGTCCTGGTAAATTGCCCTGCGAGTACAATTTACAAAAGTGATGGGTATTACTTCCAAGGTTAACATGAAAGACTGTAACTTCTGTTCTGCTCTCACTCTCTCTAGCTCTTTTCTCCTGCTTGCTCTAATGAAGCAAGCTATTATGTTGGGAGCTGCTTTATGGAGAGGTCCACGTGGCAAGCAATGGAGGGCAACCTCTGGCCAGCCAACAGGAAGTAAAGCTCTCAGAGCAACAATTCAGAGAGGAACTGTATCCTGAAACAACCACAAGAGTAGTTTGGAGGTGAATCCTCCTCTCCAGGTTGAGCCCTGAGATGGCTGCTGCCCCAGCCAACACTTTGATGGCAGCCTCATGAGAGACCCTGAGCCAAAGGACCCAGCGAGCCTACCTGAAATCCTAACCCACAGAAACCATGAGATACTAAATGTGTTGTTTTAAGCTGTTAAGTTTTGGCATAATTTCTCTTATGCAACATTCGTTAGCAGATTACACCTCCACTAGAATTGTGTTATACTCTTTTTTTTTTTTAAAGAATTTATGTATTTAGGGGCGCCTGGGTGGCTCAGTCGTTAAGCGTCTGCCTTCGGCTCAGGTCATGATCCCAGGGTCCTGGGGTCGAGCCCCACATTGGGCTCCCTGCTCCGCAGGAAGCCAGTTTCTCTTTCTCCCACTCCCCCTGCTTGTGTTCCCTCTCTTGCTGTGTCTCTCTCTCTGTCAAATAAATAAAATCTTTAAAAAAAAAAAAGAATTTATATATTTATTTATTTATTTTAGAGAGAGAGAAAGAGAGCACGGGGCGGGGGGTGGGGGCGGAGAGCAGAGGGAGAGGGACAAGCAAACTCTGCGCTAAGCACAGAGCTGACACAGAGCTTGATCTCACGGCCCTGAAATCATGACCTGGGCTGAAATCAAGAGTTGGATGCTCAACTGACTGAGCCACCCAGGTGCCTAGTGTTATATATATTCTTAACTGTTAGATGACCATAGGGAGCATAGAATACTGATTAATTGAGTAATGGTGAGGTCAACTGATGAGGTTGTTGGCCAACGGTCTTGAGTGACACTGTGTGGGGCTCTGTCTCTGGCTTTGCCCTGTTCTCCATTTCATCAGTGATTTGGGTGGCTCATCCTGCACATGGTGGGGAAAAAATTGGAAGCTGAGGGTCCTCAATCAAATGAAACAAGGACCAAATCATTTGGATTGCTGTATGAACTAAATTCAATTCAACAAAGACCTAGTAAGCTTGGCAACAATACTTTGTGGGGTGCTATGAGGAGTTATAGAAGAGTCTAGAGGCTAGGAGACCCTGCACCCCACTGCTATGAACAGAACCTCAGAGAGTCCTCACTCCCAAGCCATAGATGGGATTAAGTTAGGATTATCAAATGGCACAGTACACAGGCAAAGACAAAGAATGATGTCTCTCAAACTTACAGGACAGTGAAGGACATTTTCAATTACCGTTCTTTGTTTTTACTCAAAAATCTCCTTAGATGAAAGACCTAAATGTGAAACAGGAAACCATCAAAATCCTAGAGGAGAAAACAGGCAGCAACCCCTTTGACCTCGGCCGTAGCAGCTTCTTACTAGGCACGTCTCTGGAGGCAAGGGAAACAAAAGAAAAAATGAACAGTTGGGACTTCATTAAGATAAAAGCTTCTGCTTTTGTCGGCGTTGGAAACAATCAACAAAACTAAAAGGCAACCTACGGAATGGGAGAAGATATTTGCAAATGACATATTGGATAAAGGGCTAGTATCCAAAATCTAGAAAGAACTTACCAAACTCAACACCCAAAAAATAAATAATCCAGTTAAGAAATGGGCAGGAGACATGAACAGACATTTCTCCAAAGAAGACATACAAATGGCAACAGACACATGAAAAAATGCTCAACATCACTCAGCATCAGGGAAACACAAATCAAAACCACAATGAGATACCACTTCACACCTGTTAGAATGGCTAAAGCCAATGACTCAGGAAACAACAGATGTTGGCAAGGATGCAGAGAAAGGAGAACCCTCTTACACTCAGGTGAGAATGCAAACTGGTGCAGCCACTTTGGAGAACAGTAAGGAGGTTCCTCAAAAAGTTAAAAATAGAACTACACAGGGTGCCTGGGTGGCTCAGTCAGTTAAGCGTCCGACTCTTGATTTCAGCTCAGGTCATCATCTCAGGATCCTGGGATCAAGCCCCGTGTCGGGCTCCATCTTCAGCTCAGAGTCAGCTGGAGATTCTCCCTCTCCCTCTGCCCCTCCCCACCCTGCTGGTGCTCTAAATAAGTAAATAAATAAAATCTTTTTAAAAAATAGAACTACCTTACAACCCAGCAATTGTACTACTAGGTATTTATCCAAAGGATACAAAAATACTGTTTCAAAGGGGTACATGCACCCCAATGTTTATAGCAGCGTTGTCAACAACAGCCAAATTATGGAAATGTCCATCGACTGATGAATGGATAAAGAAGTGATGGAATATTACTCAGCCATCAAAAAGAATGAAATCTTGCCATTTACAACAACATGGATGGAACTAGAGGGTATTATGCTAAGCAAAATAAGTCAGTCAGAGAAAGACAAATACCATATGATTTCACTCCTATGTGAAATTTAAGAAACAAACCAGATGAACACAGAGGAAGGGAAGGAAAAATAAAATAAGATAAAAACAGAGAGGGAGACAAACCATAAGAGACTCATAACTATAGAGAACAAACAGGGCTGCTGGAGGGAAGGTAAGTGGGGGGATGGGGTAACTGGGTAATGGGCATTAAGGAGGGCACTTGTGATGAGCACTGGATGTTATATGTAGGTGATGAATCACTAAATTTTACTCCTGAAACCAATACTACACTATATGTTAACTAACTTGAATTTAAATAAAATCTTGGAAGAAAAAAAAAGTCTCCTCAGAAATGTAGGAATTCATGAGTCAGCACCCGCCTTTAACAAGATCTCCAGAGGAGTGGTATCTACATGGAAGTTTGAGAAACTCTGGCCTAATAACTCTGTTTGGTTTGGGGGTTTAATTTTTTATAGCAAGCACATTTTCATGCATTACCTCTGTAATTAAAAGATGTTTTAGGGGTGCCTGGGTGGCTCAGTCATTAAGCGTCTGCCTTTGGCTCAGGTCATGATCCCAGGGTCCTGGGATCGAGCCCCGCATCGGGCTCCCTGCTCAGCGGGAAGCCTGCTTCTCCCTCTGCCACTCCCCCTGCTTGTGTTCCCTCTCTCTCTGTGTCTCTCTCTGTCAAATAAATAAATAAAATCTTTTTAAAAAAATAAAAAATAAAAGATGTTTTAAAGAGACTAGATTAAGGGCCCCTATGACTGGCTCAGTTGGAAGAGCATGCAACTCTTGATCTCAGGGTCATGAGTTTGGGCCCCACGTGGGGTGGAGATTACGTAAATAAACAAAAAAAAAAACTTTAAAATAAAAAATAAATAAAAAGACTAGATTATAAAGAAGGTGAAAATTCAAGGGGAGAGATTGGCTGCTGCTGGACTGAGTGGGAAGGAGACCACTGAGCCAAGTCCAGAAGGTAACAGGCTGCCCCACACCCTTAGAACTGAGGTGCAGGTCTGTGAGTAGAAAATTCCTGACAGTGAAGGCAGGAGGGAAAAGGGGGAGAGGTCCTGGACGAGCCACCAGAGGCAGTAGCCTCACTAGAAGCAGACATCTGGTCATCGTAGACCCTCATAACTGCAAGCTGAATGAAGGAAATGTCCAAGGATCTTAAATTCTGGAAGTAATAATAGCAGAATGACTGCAAATGAGTATCCACAGAATCACAATTCTAAGGATGTCGTGACAGCAAGTCGGAAAGAAGTCATTCTTCCAACTATTACCAGTTTCTCTCTTTCCCCATTCCTTCGGACAAGCCTCCCACAAGAAGCCGATTTCCAGCTTCATGTGATAATGAAAGGATTTTGCTTTCTTCTTATGTGAAATACAAGTGAATTGATTAAATAGAAGACAGTGTCTGATTGCTAGGAAATCAATGATTCAGATGGTGTGGAACGGCACCTGGGGATGGGAGAAGAGAAAACAGGAGGGGGAGGAAGTCCATACAGCCACCCAGCCAGCCAAGGACACTCAAGAGCTGACGGGACTGAGCCTCAGAGGAGGAAGTTTGACATCACTCGGGCCAGCCTCACTGTTTGTGGGTCCAGGAGGATAAGGGATGCTAGGAGTTGGCTGTGGATCCAGAACTAGAACTCAGGGCTTCCTCCCGTTCTTCACCTTCCCCCCACCCCCTGCTCTCTCTGCCAGACTCCACCCTTCTTGCCGCAGATCCCTATCTCCTTTCTGAGTACACATGAGTATGTACATGTTACTTCAATAAAACATTATATTTGGGGTGCCTGGGTGGCTCAGTCCGTTAAGCATCTGCCTTCAGCTCAGGTCATGATCCCAGGGTCCCGGGATCAAGCCCTGCATGGGGCTTCCTGCTCAGTGGGGAGTCTGCTTCTCCCTCTCCCACTCCCCCTGCTTGTGCTCTCTCTCTCTCTCTCTGTCAAATAAATAAATAAAATCTTTAAAAATAAATAAATAAATAAATAAATAAAAAGTTGTATTTGGTGGGGGTGGGTACTTTGGGTGCTGTTTTAGCTGTTTTTTTTATAGAAACAGCATTGCATATGTAGAAGAAAGACATTCTCTCTACCTCCAAATCAGGAGGTAGAGTCGCCCCCCCAGAATGTCCCTTCCTGGCTCTATCCCTCCCAAAGGTGACCAGTCTGACACTCAATGCCATGGATCATTTTTGCTTATTTCTGTACTTTTTATGGGAATAGAATCCTACAGTAAGGACATTTTGGGTGTATACTGACTTCTTTTGCTCAACATCAGGTCTGTGAGATTTATCTGCGTTGTGTAGAGCAATATGTTCATTTGTACTCATTGCCATATCCCGGTATTCTACTTTGTGACTTTACCACAGCTTCTATATCCATTCTACCCTGGAGAGCCATTTGGGCTCATACAAGTCTGGGGCTATTAACAACAGTGCAGTTATAAACATTCTTGCAGGGGCACCTGGGTGGCTCAGTCCGTTAAGCCTCTGCCTTCAGTTCAGGTCATGATCCCAGGGTGCTGGGATCGAGCCCCGCGTCAGGGGGGTCCCTGCTCCATGGGGAGTCTGCTTCTCCTTCTCTCTCTCCTTCTGCAGCTCCCCTGCTTGTGCTCTCACTCTCGCTCTCAAATAAATAAATAAAAATCTTAAAAAAAAAAAAAAAGAAACATTCTTGCACCAAAAAAAGAAGAAGTGAAAGATAAGAGAAACATTCTTGCACGTATCTTGGTAAACATAAGTTCTTGTTGCTGTGGTGTTCATACCCAGGAGCGGAATTGCTACATCCTAAGTTATGCACATGGTCAGTGTCAGTAGGATACTGCCAGTTTGCAAACAGTTTTATCAACTTCTATTCCCCCAAATGTCTGTGAAAGTTTCAGCTGCTCTGTTTTCACCAACACTTGATCTTCTCAGACCCTTTCATTGTAGCCTTTCTGCTTGGGTGTCTTTGTCAATTTACACTTCACATTCTTCTTATTCCCTATGGCTCTAAGTGTTACTGTTTTCCTGGATTTAATTATAGTAATTATTAATAGTACATAACTGATCAAAACAACACTTGTGCCTCCTCCCTACCCCCACCCTTGCTTCAAGAACACTCCTTTGGATCACTCACTATTGTACTGAAAACAATGGGTAGTGGAAGGGGGCCCTTGGAGTGAGGTCTTTGCTTTGTTATTCGGTCTCTGATGCCTTTCCCAATACTCTGCACACAGTAGGTGCAAAATATTATATAAAGACATGAAAGTATGATATGAAAGCCTATTTGTCTGCACCACACTTTGTGAGCCATTCCCAACCACTGGCGGGTAAGCAGGCATCTTACTCATTTTAGGCCTTAGACCTGTCACTGGAGAATCCTTTATTTTTTTATTTTTAAGTAATCTCTACACCCAACATGGAGCTCAAACCCACAACCCTGAGATCAAGAGTTGCACACTCCACTGACTGAGCCAGCCAGGTGCCCCATGGAGAATGCTTTAATAAATAATGTTTACTACACCAATCTGGCCTCAGGAGGCCTGGCATTTTAGTTTGTGCCCCCTGCCTTGGCCCACACAGCTTCAGGCCATTTGCACGCGCGCACACACACACACACACACACACACACACACGATGATGATAGTCCTATTGTTATAACATCCGTGAGACCATTAGTTATAATATTGCACATTATTACACTATCACAACATGAGACAGATCTTGGCACACCGGGCAGGAACATGTTGGTGTGAAATCTCATTTTAAATGGGGTCCCCGCTCCAGACATGCAATCAGCTGTGGGTCACGAGCAAGCGTAGAAAACATCTAGGTCTGGGGCTCGGGGCTCAGAGCTTTCCCTTGCATTGTCTCCTCTGGTCCTTGCTCCCTCCGCGTCTTGCAGACCAGCTATACATTGGGTCAGAACGGTGCCCCTTGCATAGGGTTGAGGACTGAGCGAGTTGATCTGTGTAAAGCGCTTAGTCCAGTGCCTGGCACACAGCAAGGTATGGGGTAAGCAGCAGCCCTGTGTATTACTGTCCTTGTCACCGGCTGCTGCAGGAGTGCGGAATGCTGGGGGACCGTGCCCAACACCAGGTGCAAGCCTCATGGCCCTAGGCTACAGGGAAGAAAGCAGAAAGGTGAGCAGGGGGGGGAACATGTGGTTTTCATCCATAGTCACTTCTAGCACAGATTAGACCAGGAATGCCCAACATTGCTTTCCCTGGGGGGAGGTGGGGGCAATTCATGGAAAGCAAGTGACCTCAAGGCCTAAATGACTCCATTCCTAGGAGATGCCTAGAAGAGCAAGAGACGGGCTGTGGAATTTGAATCTGGCCCAGATAGGTCATTTCTGCCTGCTGGAAGGGCTCTGTCAGAGCCTGGGGGAGCCCCCCGATTCAACAGGCGAGCTGCCACTGGACACACCCAAATGTCACCTCTCTGGGACAGGAGCAGTGGCCAGGGCCCTCCAAAGAGCTTGTCAATGGAGGCACCCCCTTTGGTCTTCTCTTACTAAGACAGGGACCCAATGCTGCTCACTCTTTGAACTGGTTCAAATGGGATTTCACCCACAGAGGCCAAGCAACAAAGAAGGGAATGCTAATGCTGCCTTGGGAGGAAATAGAGGGCCTTTATAAAAAAAATTCTCCCAGCCAAGTGTGCCCCTTGGCTTTCTGAACCCCTCAGTCTCTGAGTTACAAAAGGAACCTGTACAGAAAGAGGGGAATCGGGCAGGGATGAACAAGACTGGCCATGAGTCCATAATTATTGAAGCTGGGTGATGGGCACGGGGCGGGGGGGGTCTCATTCTATTTTCTCCTTTTTTTAAAGATTTTTTTTTTTTTAATTTGACAGAAAGAGACACAGCGAGAGAGGAACACAGCAGGGGGAGTGGGAGAGGGAGAAGCAGGCTTCCCTCTGAGCAGGGAGCCTGATGCAGGGCTCGATCCCAGGAGCCTGGGATCATGACCTGAGCCGAAGGCAGACACTTAACGACTGAGCCACCCAGGCTATATTTTCTCTTATATATATTTCTTATATATATTTTCTTATATTCTATTTTTGTATTTGAAAGTTTTCCATATTAATGTTTCTTAAAAGAAGGTATGAATAATCCAAAGCCTGGCAGGGTAAGGGGCGTCTTCTTGATCTCTGACCAGAAATTCTCCCTAAGTCCGATGAAATCTGAGTGTATCCAACAAGGAAAATAAGGTGAGGGTACAGCATTGGTCTGGCTTCGGTAGGTCATCAAACAAGGTCTGTGTTTCCCAGAGGGAGAGAAGCCATGGTGGCTCTTGGGTTTTGAGGAAAACGTTTCAGCAGAAGAGAGAAGGTGGAGGGGGACTGATAAGCATACTTTGACTGCTGGTGAGTCTGCCCCAACCGATTGGGATGGCACTGGGCCTCTGGCCCCACCCCAGCCTTTACCCTGAAGTGAGGTGTGCTCTCCTAAGCCTCCAAGGATAGGTGGCTGGGCCCCACACTGGGGGCAGATGTCCTCTCCCCCTTCCTCGGGTTCCGCCCTCCACATGGTCCAGGCCATGGTGATGAGAGTAACCTGTCTGCGTCACCCTCCTACACTCCCTCCTGCAGTTAAAAGCCACACTCCAAACCCAGGATTCCTGAGATCAGACACATCGACTATCCCAAGCCATCTCCTGGCCACAGGCCTCATTACACTGGCCGATTCCCTCCTCTGCTTGAAGTTGGCATTTTAGAGGCCTTCAGTTGACAACCACCAAAATAGGGATGCTGCTCCACGTAGGCCAGATTAGGGCTTCTGGGCAGCATCAGGTGAAAAGTGCCTGGTAGGGGCGCCTGGGTGGCTCAGTCATTAAGCGTCTGCCTTCCGCTCGGGTCATGATCCCAGGGTCCTGGGATCGAGCCCCGCATGGGGCTCCCTGCTCGGCAGGAAGCCTGCTTCTCCTTCTCCCACTCCCCCTGCTTGTGTTCCCTCTCTCGCTGTGTCTCTCTCTGTCAAATAAATAAATAAAATCTTAAAAAAAAGAAAGAAAGAAAAGTGCCTGGTAGATCCCTAAATGATTCCTACACGCCTTACCTAAAGGTGTCTCCCACACGGCTGGTCACTGTGCTTGAAATTCCACCAGCAAAGTAGCATCCTTTGGGACTACACATTGCTTTCTTGAGATACTCTTTTCCAAAGCTACCCTGGGAGAGTCACACATTAAAACTAGTACCGGTGCATGAATTGTTTACTGACCCGGGTATCTGAGAGTGAGGGAGAGCACAGATGGCTGGCTAAGAGCAAGGGTGACAGGGGGTGGTGCAGACAGCTCGGGCAGGGACCTCTCCTAGTTTCAGGGTGCAGGCTGCCGGGATCGGAGTGAGGGTTGAAAAGAAGTTTAGGGGGAAAGGGACAGGTCATTCAGGCCCCCTAGGGCAGCACAAAGCAAGGCTGTAGCGGCCAAAGCAGGGTAGAGAACCTACCAGCTGAGAGTTTGGGGGGTACCTTCCCAGGGAGCTAGTCTGTCTCTTGCAGAGCGCAGGAATGGAAGTGGCTCCAGAAATGGCTGCCTGAAAAAAACCCCCGAAGATATTCCCCAATCCATCTGGCTGCTGAGGGGCACCCCAGCCCTCAGCCTGCACAGCCGCCCCGGTAGACATGCCTCCGTTCCCACTCCCCAAGGACTCAACGCACAGGATGAAGCGGGGGGTGGGGGTGGGGAGGAGGCAGTAGGGTCTGAATCCGCCTCGTAAGCTGTAGCCGGGTGCTCCAGCCCCTCCACGTTTGTAACAACATGTATCCAACGCTTAATAAATGCCAGGAACCATTCTAAGGTTGATGTAGATAAACTCATTTAATCCTCAACACTAGGAAATCTATGTTTTTATACATAGGAAGTTTTACTATTCATCCCCATTTTACAGCTGAGGAAACGGAGGCACGGAGAGGTTAATCAAGAGCACAGAGTGACAGAGCACAGAGTGAGTGAAAGTTAAGAGTGGGGTGCAGGCCTAGGCCACCCCACACTGCAGAGTAGCACCCTTACCCACTGGGCACTCTGCCTCTTATACCCTCATGTCTACCAGGTGGCGCAGGGGAGAGGTAGGGGAAGCTATCAGTGTTCACCGACTCTGGGTCAGGCACTTGACAAACACTTGTGTGCTTCGATCTCAGAAGAACCCAGTGGAGATGAGCCATGATATTCACTATCCATGTGGGGAAGCAAGACCAGAGAAGTCTGATCATCTGCCAAGGCCACACAGCCCAGGAAGGGGTGGAGCTGAAATCCAAACCTTGGTCTAAGCTCAGCAGGCCTCTCCTCCCCAAATCCCTCTCCCCCTCCCCCCCAGCTAAAGAGCATGGAGACCAGAAGGGAAGGAAAAGGAAGAGGGGGGTGAGGAGGCTGGAGAGGGGCTTCAGAGGCAGTCCTTAGCCTAGCAGCTGCCTTATGTTCCCCAGGGTCCAGGAGAATGTCTGGACCTCCTCCACTTCTTGACGGGCCTCAAGCAGCCATGTCCCTGGAGATGGACCACCCTGATACTCCTGGAGCATTGGCTGGGCTTTTGGGGTCTGGAGCAAGGTCCTGTGGGGTCCCCCACCCTGCTGCGCACCAGGCACCAGGGCAGGATGGGGGCACTGATGATCCCCTGCACAATCCAGCGGCACCTCCTGATCTGTGGACTTGGACAAAAGGGTATACAGCCCGGATGGGGGTACCTCACCTCCTCCAGAGAATAAAGGTGCCAACCCAGACTGCAGGGTGGGCGAGGTCTGGAGCACATGGGGAGGGCATGAGCTGGGACAGAAATCTGGCCTGAAGCCCCCTGGCTCCCCTCTGACCCAGGCTCCACCAGCCCCACAAAAGGGACAAGGCAGGAAGACAGCACAGTCCACGCTTGGGCTGGATGGCCCACGGGGAAGGGAGCAGATCCACGGCAGAGAGGGCCCAGGGCTTCACTGGAGTAGGCGCCGCCTGTATACCACGGTCAGGAGCATGGCCAGGAGCACCCCAGCGGCAGCTGCCCCGAGCCATGGAGCCCAGAGGCTGGCCTGGACGGACTCCTCCTCCACCGGGGGCTGTGGGGTGGCACGCGGCCCAGGATTACCCTCCAGCAGCTCGACGCTGGGGTCCTGGGCCACTTGGATCCGAATGGACTCCACCGACTGGTACTCGTCCTCCTCTGGGGCATTGTCAGGCCCCGCGTCCAAGGACATGCTGTAGCTGAGGGCCAGGTCCACAGAGCACCCCGAGAATGGCTCACTGTCCACCCGGGAGGTCAGCCTGCCCGGCTTGCTCAGCTCCAACTCGGAGCCCCAGACAGCAGAGCTGGGGTCTAGCCCGGGCAAGCTGTCTCTGGCGGAGACACGGGCGGGTACTGGAGCCGCTGCAGTCTCCTGGGAGAGAAAGGAGGGGCTGGAAGGGACTGGAGACGGCAAGGAGACGGCCAAGTTGGGTGGCCCCATTCCCGGCCAGGGCATAAACTAGCATCCCAACCCCCCAATTCCCAGCCCATAGTCCGGGGAGGAAGCCGCCCCCTCTTGGGAGACTCAACCCATTGATGGTACAGGAGGGCAGTGGGGGTGGAGGGGACCAAGGCTCTGCCACAGGATCAGTGGTGACTTCCTCCCAGGCACCCCTCTCACCGCTCACTGGCCTGCCTGTGAGCTCACCCCCATCCCCCTGGAGCCCTTGGTGGTCGTGGCCCCATCCTACTTTGACATTCTGCCTGGGCCGAGGGCCATGAAGCAGCCACAGGGTCAGCGGCCTGGCTATGTGCCTAAAGGGTCCCCTGGACTTGGATCCTCCAGGCAGACAGCAGTAGCAGGGCTGGATGTGCAGGCCCAGAGGGGGCAGCTGGGGTGGGGGGCGGGGAGGCTGCTGCGTCAGTGGTTAATCCCACCTAAGACTGCTGTCTGTAAAGCCCGGGTCACGGAGGGCCAGACTGGATATCCCGGTGGTAAAGAGCAAGGCACTGACGTAGGCAGGCCACCCTGCTCTACCCCTCACCGCTCCGTCTGCAGCCCGGCACTGCCGAGCTTGAGGGGGAGCTGCGAGCTCTAAATGGGCTGAGGCACATGACCAGTGGGGGTGGCCATCACACCCAGCCCTCCCGAGGCATCCGCACTTGAGAGCTCGGATGATTATTATTACTCTAAAGCTCGTGGTGTGGGGTCTGGATGAGGCTAGATCTCAGCTATCCCTACCCCCTCGAGCAGAAGCCCTGCGACAGCCCAGGCTAGAGACAGAATGGGGACTGGAAAGGGTCCAAGGACAGGGCTAGGGGGTAAAAGCCTGGATGACTGCTAGGAGGGGCACAGACTCACCCCCGAGGGTATGTTGCTCCTGATGGCGGGCACTGTGCTGGCGGGCACCTTGCTGGGCACCGTGCTCGCGGACATCCTGTGCTCAGGCACCAGGCCCGCGAGCACTCTGGGTGGCGCTGTGCCAGCACGTACTGAGGTGATGGGCAGTTTGGACGGTGGCAGACTCGTGAGCACATTCGTGGCCACTGCCCCTGAGGGTTTTGAGCGGGCAGGCAACTTGGAAGGCACTGTTCTGTCGAATGCTGCGTTGGCAGGCGCCCCAGAGGGCGCCGTGCTGGTGGTCAGCGAGCTGGGGGACAGCCCTGCCCCACCGGGGCAGACATCGGGCTCACCGGGGTCGCCAGCACCCCTTGCACAGGCCGGGCCCGTGGAAAAGGACGAGGTGCCAGGAGGCGGAGCTGACACGGAGGGCGCAGGCCAACGGCTCGCCCTGGGGAGGGAACGGCTCAAGGGCTGGAAGGACTCAGTCGGAGACACAGGCCCACAGGGTGAGGTGAGGCTGGAGGCCACACCTGCAGGTGGCAAAATAAAAAGGGAGACACACACCACAGGACCGTTACCCTAAAATCACAGTCACCCTGGGATCAGACGGCTGAAGAAGGGCCTCCGTACCCCAGCTCAAGTCCCTACTGCATCCAGGCCTCCCAACTTCCTACCCGGGGAGTCTCCACAGTCCCTTTGGTCATTGCGCCCAGGCCAGAGGGTCCAACAGCCACAGGCACATCCTCGGTCCTATCTACCCTTAGTCCTTGACCTAAAGCCAAGTCTTTCCTCTCGTAAGAGTGAAATGGTCCCTCCCCCTAACAGCATCTAGGAGCTTGAAGATCATTCATTATCCTCTGCTCTTTCTTCTCCTGCCTGGGACACCCCCCTTTCCTCCTGTGCCTGCTCCTTAGCTTGGTGAAATTCTGGATGCTCCTCCCTCCGCCGCCTTCCCCTCCCCCCCAGCAGGAGCGATCCTGGACCAGGCAGAAGAGCTCACAGCAGTCATAGGGCACCAGAGGCCCAGGCAGCCCCCAGTGTGCGCAAATCTCCTGGGAGGCCTACGGACTCAGGGGGAAAGGGGTGCAGGGACAAAGCCATCCCTGACACGAGGGCTTGAACTGGGGCAAGCAGGAGGGAGCAGGTGGTGAGAGTCCATAAAGGCTTTCTCCATGGAACTCTGAGAACACACATGCCAGGCCCTACACTGACAAAGGTCAGGAGTCATTCTGATGTACCATCCCGCGCCCCCCAAATCTAACACACCGCAGAATCTTGTGGGACCTGTGTCTGTGCATATACTGAAATCTAAGTACCCTTTGCCTCCCTGGTCCATAGCAGCGTTTCCTGAAAGGTGTTCTACAGCGAGCTGACATTGCAAAGTATAAATGGGTGCTGGGGGAAGAGTTCTGGGGTGACAGGAGTGTAGGGCACTAAAATGGCTTCTCTGAGCCTTTAACTGTTCATGTGCCTTGTGGCTGTCCCCGGGGCACCCAAAGCGGGGTAGGCCATAGTGTTCCATGGAACACAGTTTGGGAAATGACAGTGCAGAGAAATGCCAGCCTGGGAGGTCAGAGTGGACAGCTCTATATTCCTGAGGGGGAGCGCTGAGATCTGGTGTGGGGGTCCAGGCTCTTACCTGATGAAAATCATACTTCCTCTGGAGGCTGAGAAGTTTTAGTGATTCACTGGGAGCTAGAGCCCCATTTGGAGTAGGGCCGGGCCTAAGGGCTCCCCTGCCTGTAGGTGGCCCAGGCATTCTGCACTGTCCTCCAGGTCCTGGAGAACCCCTGCAGAGTCAGTCCTCTTGGTAGAGTCCAGAAGTAGCCCTAATCCTCTTCCCCTACCTGTAACCACACCCTCTGCAATGTGACAGTCCTCTCATCTAGGGATGGAGTCTGTTCTCCAACTCCTCGACTCTGCACTGGCCTCGTGACTTGCTTTGGCCCACAGAATGAGGCGGGAGGAACGCTGTCAGCTTTGAGCCTTTGCCCCAGGGGCCTGCCCTCTCAGAATTCTGCTCAGCAGCCATGAAACAGACTTGTCTGGTGAAGGACGGAGGACTCGCTGAAGAGAACCAAGGTGCCCCAGCCAACGGGCATAAGCAGAACGTACGTGTGTGTGGGCACCAGCGTGTACACAAGAGGAAATGCAGCCAAGATCTGAAGAACTACCCTGAACCAGCCCAAATTGCTAACCCACAGAATCATGAGCTAAAGAGTCATATTTTAAGCTACTAAATGTTGGAATAATTTGTTACATAGAAAATACGGATACACCCTCTAAGGAATTGGGTTGCTCCCTGAGGTAAACTCCTTTTATTCCCACCCTTGCCTCCTGTCCAAGAAAGCCAGAGGGGCAACTCTACTCTTCACCCTCACTGGGAGGTTGGGAGGCCCTAGAACTCCAGATTCCACACACACCTGCTATGTGGGCACTGCCCAGTTCTGTGTCCTGCTCTTGATGCCCACTGGAGGTCAGAGGGCTGAAGGCCGCCATGTCAGAGGAAGGCTCCAGAGGGCCGGATGGCCTCCTCAGGACATCCCCAAAATGGGGCATCTGTGGGACTTTCTTTGAACTCTGCAAGAGGAAAAATATAAATGAGGCAGTTGCTTCTCCCAGGAGTGGGCATCTCCTACAGGTCTCAGCCCGTGCAATGGATTACAGAAACCAAGGAAGCCCCTTGCCCTGGCTTTGGTCATTGCCAGACCCTCTGTCTATAGAAACCTACCTCACAGAAACACACACCATCTCATGGGGAGTCTCTGTTCACCTGCCTTGCCCTATAAAAGTTCCCCGCCCTGAGGCTACTGCACAGACCCCTTTCTTGGGCTACAAGCCCATGGTGTGGCATCTCCTGGAGACCCCACTGCCCACTCATCACATCCCAATAGAATCAGTCATTTTCCCCTCTGAACTCGATTTTACTGGCAATAATTACTCCAACCACCCCATTACCTCCTGCTTCCCCAGTATCCCTCCACTGGTCATTCCCTGGTCCCTTGATCTAGTTCACCATGTCATCACATGAACCACTGCAAAGACCACAAACCTGTGACCTCACAGCTGGGTGATAAGAGGGTTGAGGGCCACCACGGGGTGAAGCCCTGGTCAGCAGTCTGAAAGCTGGTTTGGAGCCTACCTCCACTGAGGGAGCCCTGAGGTTCTGAGCAGAGATTAGGCATAATTCATGGTGGGGACAGAAGAGAGCTTCTAGAAGCTGGGCAGACAGGAACACAAAAGCAGGGGCCCCAAAGTAGATTGTGAGGACGCACCTCTTCCAGGGACTCTGGTGGCTGGGTGTCCTGGACAGGCATGGGGAAACTTGGCTCCTCCTCTCTGTAGCCGTTGTAGGGGGCACTGGGGGCCACAGCAGGTCTGGAGGGCTGTGGAACCTCAGCAGGAGCTAACTGTGGCCTCCGGACCCCTGGAGGACAAAGATAGAGTGATGTCAAGGGGGAATCAGGGGTGCTCCCAGTGACAGGAGAGGCCTGGGTGTTCCTGGACCCCCAGGCCAACGACTAGCAGCCCCCCATGGCTCCCAAAGCTGTCCTGATGTAGGATGTACTTAGAAGAGACAAGATTCACTGAGTGAGAGGCGGTAGCAGGCGGGAGAGAGGAGGTAGGGAGGGCAAGAACAAGAAGAGATAGAAAGAGTGGGGCGGGAGGGATGGGGGGGAGCACCTCACAAGCCTCTCACCACCCAGACCGGGTCAGCAGTCACCACTTCTCTGTCCCCCGGCATTCTGGAACCCAGTGGCTTTCTCCTCCTCCTTGTGGGTGGCTGTCACCACTGACTGACCCCTCAGAAAGAATGAAAGGAGGGAGGGAGGGAAAAAAGAAAGAAAGCAAACAGGAGGCTATTCTAAGGCTGTAAATCTGAGCAGGGTCTCAGGAGTTGTCTCTGGTCTGAAATATAAATAGGGCTGGCTTGAAGTTTCTTCCTGTTTTGACCACTGAGACCTGACCTCACCAGACCCCTCTGGGCACTTGGCCTGGCAGGGAGCATTGAGAGGGAGCTAAGGAGTAACTGGGCAGCAGCTGGGGTGGGGGACCGAGAAGGCTCCAGGGGAAGTTCGGGGGAGAGGAAGAGATGAGAGAAAGGAAGGAAGGAACCCATGAGGGAGAAAGAGGAGATAGTGAAGGGAGGAGAAGAGAAGAGAGGATTAGAGAGAAAAAGGTAAACTGAGGGAGAGACAGGAGGAAGCGAGAAAGAAGTGGGAAGCAAACAAAAATTAGAGGAAGCCCCATTTGCTGAGCACATGGGAGGTGTCCAGTCCCAGCTAAACACTCAACATGCCATCCACCATCCACCACAGTCCTACGATGCAGATGTCTGGCCATTAGTTCCATTTTACAGAGGAGAAGACTGGACCTCGCCAAAGGGACATGGCTAGCAAGAGGCGAAGCTGCGATCTACACCCAGGTCTACCTATTGCCAGGGAGTCGTGGGAGGGAGGGTAACAGAGGGAGGCAGGGGGTACAGGGGGGAGGGCACAGGCTGAGTGGAGGCCAGGGGTTCCACGAGGAGGGCCAGGGCAGGAAGCTCACCGGGCAGGTTGCTCTGGTAGACGCAGGCCACTTCATCAGCGAGATCCACCAGCTCACAGGCCCTCAGCGCCTTGATGAGGGATTCCACCCAGCCAATCCGCCGCCGAAGGCTGTTGAAGAGCTCCCAGAGGGTGCCCTGGTTCCCAGAGAGCTGGCAAGAGGCCCGCAGTCGGTCCTGGAAGACACAGCCAGCTGCCCTGATCAAGCCAGGTGGCCCTGGCCCCTTCCCCACTCAGGAGGGGACAGCTGCAGAGAGAGGCTCCAAGTACCCACAAGAGCGAGGCAGCCATATGAAGCTCGGTCAGAGCCCAGGACAAGGCCAGTGTTTGGGCCCAAGTGTAAAGGCAGTTACCAGGAAACAGGCTCTTACTGTGTGCCAGGCCCTGTGCTCAGGATGCTGTGAGAATTATCTTATTTAATGCTTTTGTCCCTACTCTACTGGTGAGGAAACTGAGGCTTAGCAGAAATAAGGTAACAAAGATCCTACAGGCAGATCCCAGTTAGTCCGTCACCAAAGCCTGGGGTTTGGTTAGGGAGCCCTGAAGGTAAAAAGAAAAGGTCTGGATTAGCAGAAGAGGAAAGGGTATGCAGGGAACATACGACAAAAAGGAGGCAAAAGGGACAGAGAGAGGAAGCCAAGTCGAAGCATTAGGAGGATGGGGTGCTGGGAGATTCTGGTAAGGAATCTGAGGGTGGCAGAGGTTTCATATGCACCGAATTCCCACATACAGATGGGCAACCAGACAGCAGAAACGAAAACCCACAGGAAACACTTCCTGCAGAACTAGTCACAAGGCATCCCCACAAACCCCCAAATACAAGGGAGGGGGGCTGGATCCCGTCAGCCACGGGCCTGCGCCACTGGGAACAGCTAAAACTGGGAGGCGGCCAGCCCTTCACCTGGGGCCACAACCAGGTCTGAGAGGCTAGGGCGGTCTGGCTCCCGCAAACTCTCAAAACTGAGCCCTGGGCTCCCTGTCAGGACAGGGTCCCATGACAAGGTGAAGGGAGTCCACACTGAGCAGGAACAATGACAAGAGAGATGAAGTAAAGGAAGGTCCCGGTGGGAGCACATGAGGGGACCGAAGTCCAGAAATCTCAGGCAGCCAGCACCCTATTTTTTTAGCACTACACCGTATGGACGCAAGAGGGAGCTCAGCCACGTGGGAAAGGCCAGCCTGAACCACACTTTGTTCTGCAGGTTAGAGAAGCGTCAAGGTCAAGAAGCAGGATGCAGATGATGGACAAGGAAGGAGCTGGCCCTGGCTTTGGGGAGAAGCCCTGAGCCCCACGGCCCCGTCCCGAGTCAGCGGCGGGCTGTCACGCCCCAGCTCACCTGGTCACTTGTGGTGAGGCAGGACAGGTAAGGCAGGATCTCGGGAACATGAACGCGGTCGACAAAATTGCTGTAATGGTGGCGGATATACTCGTACGTCTTATCCTCGGCAAACGTCATCGCTGTCCAGGTTCCGAAGTGACAGAGGGCTCTGGCCCATAAAAGGACAGACGGAGAGGGAAAAAAAGACTGGAAGAAAACACACCACATAGGGCAGCAGAGTTGGGACTGGGGTCGGACAAAAGGCAATGACCCCTTTCTTTCTCAACTCTCTGGAATGTTTGCTTCTTTCTTTAATCGTCCAATTTTATTACTTCCTGAGTCCCAGAGGCCTTCAATAAATTTGCTTAAAAATGAATTGATGACCAAAAGAAATCAGATTCAGATCTAGGCCCCATTTCTGCCCTGCAGGTTGGTCAGCGTTGGGGAGGGTTCTGACTCCCTGTCATATGTGCCCCTAGCCGCGGATAGCAAGAGGGCTCCACCAAGAAGCGCTGCTTTTTTGGTGTACTAGAAAAACAAAAAGCGCAAAATAATAACAGGATCATCCCATTTTAAAGGTGAAGAAAATGAAGTACCAAGAAATTAAGGGGCTTGCTAGTTAGTGGAAGAGCAAAGAACAGAGGTCTTCAGGATCCAGGATCAGGTTCTTTCCAGAATATGACTGTAAGCCCACCATTAAAGCTTGCCACGTACATGTTCTTAGGGTAGGAGGCTGGTTCCACTCACTGTGTGATCTGGGGCAAATTACCAGTCTTTTACAGGTTTCTCTTCACCCCTAAAATGGCTTAGAGAGCTTGTTTTGACAATACAATAGTTCAAGTGCCTCAATTACTAGCGATTGCTACTAGTTGCTTAGGTAGCACTTACCACAACTTGCAATTATAGATGGGGGTTGTCTGCGAGTTTCTTACCTGCCTCCCCCCTCAGGGAGAGCTGCAGGGAATAAGAGGGACAAGATCTCTGCCATCATCCAATTTATATTCTATTGGGGTGGGACAGATAACAAATCAGTAAACATTTACATAAATAGGAATTCCAGATAGTCATCAAGGCTATAAATAAAGCAGGGTAATGAGACAGAACCCCTGGAGGTGATCAGGGAAGTATTTCTGAGTTGGTGACATTTGAGCTGAGGCATTCTGGGCTGTGACAAGATCAGCGTTTTGGGCGGGGGGGAGGGGCACAGCAAATTAGAAGTCCTAAGTTGGAAATGAGCCTGCATGTTTGAAGAACAAAAAGCACGGGGTGCCTGGATGGCTCAGTTGGTTAAGTGACTGCCTTCGGCTCAGGTCATGATCCCAGGGTCCTGGGATAGAGCCCCGCATCGGGCTCCCTGCTCAGTGGGGAGCCTGCTTCTCCCTCTCCCACTCCCCCTGCTTGTGTTCCCTCTCCCGCTGTCTCTGTCAATTAAATAAATAAATAAAATCTTAAAAAAAAAAAAAAAGAACAGAAAGCAGGTCTGGGTGGTCCAGGTTAAGAAAGCTGGGGGGAGGGGCAGAGATCAAGGTCAAGGAGGTTAGGAGGGGTGGCTCATGTGGGGTGTTGCAGGAAAGGACTTTGGGGGTTTTTTTTGTTTTGTTTTGGGAGGTTTTTTGGAGTGAAATGGGAAGCCATCAAGGGGGTTCTGAGCAGGGAAGGGAAAGGATTTGACTTACGTTAAAGACCTCCCTGGTAGTTGTGAGGACCTGGACTGTGGAGGGGCCAGGATGGAAGCAGGGAGACAAATCAGGAGGCTAAAGGAAGGGGCCGCAGGATGGGTATGGCCAGAATGCTGCCCGTGGAGGTGGTGAGAGGTGGTTGGATTCCTGGTGTGCCGTTGATGTGGGAAGTGAGGAAGAGAGAAGAATCAAGGATGATTCCTCAGGTGCTGGGTGGATGGATGGTGCCATTTAGGCAGGCCAGAGAATCTGGTGGAGAAGCTGTGGCACAGAGAGGACTCCAAAGCTCCATTTTGAACAAGTGAAGCTTGAGACGCTATGACATGTCCAAGTGGGTTTTGTGGGAAGAAAGTGGTTGGAAGACAGAGGGCCAGGCGGGAGCAAAAATGTAGGTGCCTGGCTTGGGTGGGACTCTAGGAGACAATGCTGCAGAGCCTCATAGCCTCATGTTGCATTCCTTGCTTTGCTAGCCACCAGGTGCCACATTCCTGCTGGGGCAAGTGTTGATGACAGAGATCAAGAGGATCAAGGAGATGGGGGGGAGGAGTCCTCTGAGCCTTCAGGAGATGAGTGAAGAACAACTCTAAGGTGGTTAAATGACCCTTTTCTCCTTCTCTTCCATGGCATCCAGGGAGGTACCAGGAGAGAGTCAGGTAATACATTCTTCTGCATCTGAGCCTCAGCCCTTAGGCATAAGAGTTTGGGGAGTATGGGGACACCTGGGTGGCTCAGTCAGTTAAGCGTCTGCCTTCAGCTCAGGTCATGATCCCAGGGTCCTGGGATCGAATCCCAAATTGTCTCCTTGCTCAGCGGGTTTTCCCTCTGCCTGCCGCTCCCGCTGATTGTGCTCTCTCTCTCTCTGACAAATAAATAAAATCTTTAAAAAAAAAGGGGGGGGAGACTTGGGGAGTATGGAAGTATAACATGCTCCAACCAAAAAGAAAGGAAGCCCGTTATTTGTTCACATTTATTCACGGTCCATTATAGGCAGCCACATCCTCAGTTTCTTTCATTTAGGAGAGGAGAAATAATGCCAGGTTGCACAAGCCGACCAGTGGCCCTGACAGGATTTGAACCCAGGACTTGCTGCCTCATTGCAGCTCATCATATAACACCTTGCAGAACATAGGGCTGCTGCAGCAAGTGACACTCACAGCCCCAGAGGGACCAAGGCCACGGCTTGGGTGAGGGGAGTCGCTGGATGAGGGTGTTCCTGGGAGGCTGAAACAGTTGAACGGACTGTAAATCGTTCAGACAGGCTGAGTGCATTCCCTCTGGCAGTCGCGGTTCTCAGATCGCTGACTGTCCTTCCAGAAGTTTGTGAGACTCCACAGCATGCATAGGAGAACGTCGTTTTTTGTTTTTTGTTTTTTTCAATGTTTTCCTAGCACCTCCTTCCGGTCTCAGAGAAGGGCGGACCGACGCTGCGAGGTGAGCTG
This sequence comes from Phoca vitulina, assembly GCF_004348235.1. Lineage (NCBI taxonomy): Eukaryota > Metazoa > Chordata > Mammalia > Carnivora > Phocidae > Phoca > Phoca vitulina. The sequence goes on along the minus strand of NW_022589725.1, from coordinate 16,730,076 downwards.
TCTACCCGAATGCCCCGGAGGCTCTGAGTGCGTCCCGGAAAGAAATAACCGCCCGGCCGAGAGGGGCGAGGCCTCACTAATTTGGCTCCGATTCCCGGGTGGGACCCGGACCAGGCCCGCGGAGGGAGGGAGGCTGTTCTCAGCAGATGTCACCACTGAGAACTGTCAAGGCCCCGGGAAGGACGGCGGCCCTGGACTCTAGGCGCGGCCGCGGCTCCGGGAGGTTGGCGCACAGCGGCTAGGCCTCGCCCCGGGGTCACCTTCGGCCTGCGGTGGGCTGGAGGAGCTCAGCAACCGGCACCTGTCTCCTTCCCGCCCAATCTCCCCTCCAGCCCGAGCGGACGCCCCGCGCCACCCTCAGAAGCCCTCGCTGCAGCGAACTGCGCGTGCTTTAGGACACGCTCTTCCCCAGCCCCGCGCACCCAGTCCCGTCCCCGGACCCCCGTGCGCCCCGGCGGACTCCGAGTCCCACTCGGCTCTTGCCGCCGCTGGCCACCTCCCCGAAGGGAGCCGACGGGACAGAGCGCCCGGGGCGGCTAACTTACCTCGGGTAGCAACCACCCCGCGACCTGCCGACCTCCGCGGACACTCCGGAACCCTCCCCCACAGGGGTGGGGCGCGGCGGGGAGGGGCGGGACCGCGCGGCCATTGGCCAGACGGCGGGGGGTGGGGCTTCGAGGCCCACCCGAGCCTGGGCAGCGGGGGCGGTCGCTTGGCCTTGGCTCAGGGGCCTGGACACGCTGGACCGGCGCTCCGGGACCGACCTAGGTTCCTACTGGGGCACAGAGGATCAGATTATTTTCTTTCCTTGTTTGTCTCGAGCAACGTCCAGGGGAAATCCAGAATCTGGCTAGAATCCAAGCCTCGGAGTCAGTGGTCGGCTGGGTCCCCATGCTTCCTACGCGAAGCAATCACTCCTCCCGCCGAGTAATTTGAGGGGGGAGAGTCTTTATGTCGTTTGTACCTGGGTTACCCAGGGCCTGGCACACAGTGAGTGCTCAATAAATATCGGGTGACACGCAAAGTTCACACGGGCGACGCCTAGGGAAGCAGGATCGAGGTGGGAGGAGGCTGGGGAGGTGAGAGCTGGGCAGGGGCGCGACGGTCCTGGATGTGGGGGTTTTTGTTGTTGTTGTTTTAAGATTTTACTTATTTATTTGACAGAGAGAGACACAGCGAGAGAGGGAACACAAGCAGGGGAAGTGGGAGAGGGAGAAGCAGACTCCCTGCAGAGCAGGGAGCCCTACGCGGGGCTCTGATCCCAGGACGCGGGAGATCATGACCTGAGCCAAAGGCAGACGCCTAAGGACTGAGCCACCCAGGCGCCCCCTGGGTGTGGGTCTTGAGTGCTGTGTGGGAAAGGCTTCTCTGCCCAAGGGTCTGGGGTAGGCACCTTCCCACACGGCTTGCCAACTGCCTGGCCCTTCCTCTGCTTGGGGCAGAAACCAGCAACTATTGAGCCCCCACTGTGTTCCAGGTACAGGCTTAAAGTCATATAGCTTAGAGCCCACTAAATACTCTCACAATAACCAGGTCGAGGTTTATCTTTCCTGGTTTTAAGAGAGATTAAAAGAATCAGAAAATGGCAGTTCTTACTAAACTTAAACATGCCAAGCCTATCACCCAGCCACCACTCCTAGCTGTGTGTCCACCTAAAAACGTGCACCATACCTAACGTCCATAGTGACTTTGTTCCCAATAGGCAAACTCTGGAAACAACCCAAAGGTTCCATCAGCAGGAGAATGAAGAGACAAACAGTGGTGTGCTCACACTGTGGAATAGTATACAGCAGTGGGAAAGAACAACCAATGAATACACACAACATGGATGAATCTCACCAGGATAAATAGGCACCACAGCCAACCAAGTCAAGCACAAAGAATACATGCTGTCTGTTCCTTCAGTTGCAAGGAAGGCAAGGTTCAAAAAGAGGCAAAACGCATCTACATAAATAGAAATCATTCACTTGTTACTTCTGGGGTGGGGTACAAGGGAACTTTTGCAGGGAATGGAAATGTTCTATATCTTTTTTTTTTTAAGATTTTATTTGAGAGAGAGAGAGAGCACGTGCACGAGCCAGGGTGGGGTGGGGTGTGCAGGGGCAGGGGGAGAAACAGACTCCCTGCAGGGCTCGATCCCAGGACCCTGGGATCATGACCTGGGCTGAAGGCAGACGATTAATCGATTGAGCCACCCAGGTGCCCCAGAAATGCTCTGTATCTTTTTTTTTTTTTTTTAAAGGTTCCATTTATTTACTTGACAGAGAAAGACACAGCGAGAGAGGGAACACAAGCAGGGGTAGCGGGAGAGGGAGAAGCAGGCTTCCCGCCGAGCAGCGAGCCCGATGCGGGGCTCGATCCCAGGACCCCGGGATCACGACCCGAGCCGAAGGCAGACGCTCAACGACTGAGCCACCCAGGCGCCCCAGAAATGCTCTGTATCTTGATGTGAGTGGTGGGCACATGGGCTTGTGCATATGTAAAAATGCATCAGCTGTACACTTAAGATTGTTACACTTTATACTGCAACTTAAAAAGGAAAGAAAGACTGGGTGCCTGGGTGGCTCAGTCAGTTAAGTGTTGGACTCTTGATTTTGGCTCAGGGCATAATCTCAGGGTCGGGAGATCGAGCCCTGCCTCTGGCTCCGCACTCAGTGGGGAGTCGGCTTGAGGTTCTCTCTCTCAAGGGGAGGGGTTAAGAAGTTTTGCTGAGATCACGTGCAAATGCCTGTGTACATACCTATCTCCAAATCCAGTGCTCCCAAACTAAACCACAGGAAAATGCCTGAACACTTTTTAGATGAGATTTTATTACTTTATTGGTAACCCTGTGGATATTTCACAACATTCAGCATTTACAAAATGTTATTATCACACCTGAACTCAACTAACTATAATAGAGCCAGCTCTGCCTTGTTTAGCCAAGAGAGGCTGAATGTCAATGGGCTTGAGAATTCCTCCTGCCTGCTACCTACACCAAATCCATAACCTCATATCTAATTCTTGCAGGAAGAACATGGGAGTGTGGTGACTGGCTTCCAAATGCAGTTATCACCCTTGTCTCTACCCTTGTATTAAAAAAAAAAATGCATCTTCCTCAAAAATACAATGAGATACTATCTTAGTCCATTTGGGCTGCTATAACAAAAAAACCATACACTGGGAGGCTCAGACAACAAGCACTTACTTCTAGTTCTGGAAGCTAGGAAGTCCAAGATCAAGGTACCAGCAGATTTGGTGTCTCATAGGGGCTCACTTGCTGCTTCAGAGACACAGTCTTCTTGCTGTGTTCTCACGTGGTGGAAGGAGCAAGGGAGCTCTCTGGGGTCTCTTTTAAAAGAGCACTAATTCTATTCATGAGTGCTAAACCCTTATGACCCAAATCACCTCCCAAAGATACCACCCCCAAATACCATCACATTGGGGATTGGGTTTCAAAATATGTATGGGGGGGGGGACATAAACATTTGGTCTATAGCAGATATAAACCTTTAGGATGGCTATTATAAAACCAACAAACAAGAAAATAACAAGCGTTGACAAGGATGTGGAGAAACTGGAATCCGTGTATGTTACTTGTACATTCCCCAACTGAAACTCTCTACCCATTAAACACTAACTCTCAGGGCGCCTGGGTGGCTCAGTTAGTTGGGCGTCTGCCTTCGGCTCGGGTCATGGTCCCGGGGTCCTGGGATCGGGCCCTGCATCGGGCTCCCTGCTCGGCGGGGAGTCTGCTTCTCCCTCTCCCTCTGCTGGTCCCCCTGCTCATGCTCACTCTCTCCTCTCTCACTCTCTGTCAAGTGGATAAATAAAATCTTTAAAAAAAATAAAAATAAAAAAAATAAACACTAACTCTCTACTCTCCATTGCCCCCAGCTCCTAGAAGCTACTATTCTACTTTCTGTCTCTAGGAGTTTCACTATTCTAGATAGCTTATATAAATGGAATCATATAATATTTGTCATTTTGTGACTGGCTTATTTCACTTAACATAATGTCTTCAAAGTTCATCCATGTTATAGTATGTGTTAGAATGTCCTTTTTAAGGCTGAATAATATTCCATTGTATGGATAGACCACATTTTGTTTATCCGTTTGTCCACTGCTTCTACCTTTTGGCAGTTGTGAATAATGCTGCTGTGAACGTGGGTGTACAAATATCTGTTCAAGTCCCTGCTTTCATTTCTTTCGGTATGTATCCAGAGGTAGACTTGCTGGATCATATGGTAATTCTATTTTTAAATTTTTGAGGAAATGGGTATAGAGTTTCAGTTGGAGAAGATGAAAAAGTTCTGGAAATGGATGGTGGTAATGGCTGCACAACAATGCAAGTACTTAATGTCAGAGAACTGTACACTTACCAGCGGTCAGAATGGTAAATTTTATGTTATGTATATGTTACCACAATAAAAATCCTGACCTGCGTAGTCTCCTGCCACCTTTGTCTGGGACCCAAAGGAGGGCACATCATCTCATCTACGGTATTCTTGCCAAAACTCCTAATCTGAAGCCAATCATGTGGAAATGTCAAACAAACCCAAATGTGGGGGGCGCTTGGGTGGCTCAGTTAGTTGAGAGTCTGCCTTTGGCTCGGGTCGTGGTCTTGGGGTCCTGGGATCGAGCTCCGCCTGGGGTCTCCCCTGCTCGGCTGAGAGTCTGCTTCTCCCTCTGCCTCTGCCTATCGCTCCCTCTGCTTGTGCTCTCTCTGTCCCTCTCTTTCTCTCTCTCAAATAAATAAATAAAATCTAAACAAAAACAAAAACAAAACCCAAATGTGGGACATTCAACAGGTGTCTAGTTCAATACAGTAGCCACTTTGCACAGTAGCCATTTCCCACAAATTAAATACCATGTAAAACTCAGTTCCTCAGCCCCACGAGCCACGTTTCAAATGCTATTTTTATATGGCTAATGGCTGCCATAGTGTACAGCACAGATACTGTGCATTTCTATCACTGCAGAAAATTCTATTGAAGAGTTTTTTAAAAAGGTACACTGGACAGCACTGATCTACAGAATAACTCTCCAAAAATGTCAAGGAAAGACTGAGGAACTATTCCTGATTAAACCAGAATAAAGAGATAGAACAACTGAAAGCAATGGGAGATCCTGAATTGGACCCTGAAAACGAAAAAAGGACATTGGTGGGACAAATGAGGAAATCTTACTAAGAGTTTGGATTAATTACTAATACTCCATCTGTGTTAATTTTCTGGGTTTGATCATTGTACTATGGTTATGTAAGATGTAAACATTTTATTATTTTTGCAACCATTTTGTAAGTCTGAAATTATTTCAAAATGAAAATTTTTAAAGTAAATTAAATGTAAAATCATCCCTATCTGGCTATTTATATTAATTTACCTTTTACTGTTGACTGCATTCCACCCTATTTCATGAGTAGAGTTCATTTTGGGGGCTTTTGACGTTTTTATTTAAATTCCATTTAGTTAACATACAGTGTTATATTAGTTTCAAGTGTACAATATAGTGATTCAGCACTTCCATACGTCAGCCAGGGCTCATTACAACAAGTGCACTCCCTAATCCCTATCACTTGTTTCACCCATCTCCCACCCACCTCCTTTCTGGTAACCATCAGTTTGTTCCCTATAGTTAAGAGTCTGTTTCTAGATTTGTCTCTATCTCTCCATGAGTAGAGTTTATTGATTGCTGTCCAATTATTAGTGGAAGGGCAAAAGAGTGATTTATATCCCAGGTGCCCACCCCCGCCCCTCCAGTGAGGGCCTGTGGAGTCTTTAAAGCTCATAACCAAACAGGTGGCCCAAGTCCCCTAGCCAGTGCTACTCTAGGAGGGCTATAGCTCTTAGGTATTGACTCAGCGGCCACCAGCTCACGTTTCCCCCCAGAGAGCAGAGTCAGGCCCAAAGAATAGTGACAGACGGCCCCAAAGGCCCCAAAAAGGGAAATGTTCTCATGTCTGAGTCCCTTCAGGGAACTCTCCAAGACTGAAAAACAAAATATAAGCCCTGCCTTTACAACCTTGTTTCAGGTAAGTTTTTAAACTGCTATTATTTAAACTATTTTATTTTTCACACTGCCAATTTCATTACAAAAAATTAATATATTTTCAGTAAAGCTGAGGAAAAATTATATGCTTATATAGTTAATATGGGGAAAACCAGAAATGCTTGATGAAGAAAACGAAAATCTGTACTCCTAAGGCTACCTCTCAAGAGAAACTGCTAGTGGGGCACCTGGGTGGCTCAGTCGTTAAGCGTCTGCCTTCGGCTCAGGTCATGATCTCAGGGTCCTGGGATCGAGCCCCGCATCGGGCTCCCTGCTCATGGGAAGCCTGCTTCTCCCTCTCCCACTCCCCCTGCTTGTGTTCCCTCTCTTGCTGTGTCTCTCTCTGTCAAATAAATAAATAAAATCTTTAAAAAAAAAAAAAAAAAAAAAAAGAGAAACTGCTAGTGATACTCCAGTGTTGTCTTTTCTTTTTTTTTTAAGATTGATTTATTTATCAGAAAGAGAAAGAGACATGAGAGGCTGGGGGGGAGGGGAGGGAAGGGCAGAGGGAGAAAAAGAATCCCAAGCAGACTCCCTGCTGAGCGCAGAGCCCACAGGGGGCTGGACCCCATGACCCTGAAATCACCACCAGAGCAGAAATCAAGAGTTGGATGCTTAACTGACTGAACCACCCAGGCGCCCCACTCCAGTATCTTTTCTTTTAGTATTTCCTTCCCTGCAATACAGGGCCTCTGAGTCCTCTGGCTTCCAGGAGTTATACTTGACCAGCCACATGAGATCTCTAGACATAACAGGGTCTGCTATAAGCTCACCTTACCTTTCAGTGGTCTCAGGAGAAGAGGGCGTGGCCCGTGTCAGCTTGTGGGTCAGTCCCTGCTGCAGGTGGCCTCTCCGGGGCTCAGTCCCTGTGGTCAGTCAGCATGGCCCTTCATCAGCCTCAGGCCATTGTTTGCTGGGCACCTGACACTCAGGCACCGCTCTCCTGCCCGTCCTTCCCGAGAACCACTGACGGAAGTTGCTTGGCAACAGACATTTACCTGAAATTTGTGGGAAAACAAGCAAATGAGTGCATGGGCAGGATGTGGCTTCCAAGCTACCAGAGTTCCTAAAATTCACAGACCTCCCCCAATACAGGAGCCGTCCCTTGATCACATCCCTCCATGGCCCCAGCTTCCTGCCACACTGCTACTGCCGTGCTTGCTTTCAGACCCTCTTGATGTCTCTTGTCCTAGGGCCCCTCCCCTAGGATCTGGAACCAGTGCAGAAAACAGAAACAACTGTGGTTATGTTGCGCAAGAAAGGGCTTTGTTTCTTGAAGCATAATTCTGTGAAATGTAGCAATCTTAAGTGTGCCACTTGATTTTTACCTAAGTAAACACCTGTGTAACCAGCACCTGGATCAAAATCTAGAATATTTCTGTCTCTCCAGAAAGTTCCCTTGCACCCCTTTATTGATCTTAACCCCAATTCATTATTCTTATTCCAACATCATAGTTTAGTTTTTGCCTGTTCCTGAATTTAATATAAACGAAATCAAATAATACATGCTGTTTTGTGTCTAGCATCTTTCACCCAGCTTCTTTTTTTTTTTTTTTAAGTAATCTCTACCCCTAATGGGGTACTCGAACTCAGCTTTGCATGCTCCACTGACTGAGCCAGCCAAGCACCCCTACTCAACATGTTTTTGACATTCGTCTATGTTGTTGCATGTATCAGGAATTTGTTCTTCCGTTGCTGTTTAGTATCCTATTATATGAATATATCACAATTTGTTTATTCGTTCTACTTTCTATGGAATATTTGGCCTTCTCTGGGTTTGGGCTACTAGCAATAAAGCTGCTATGAACATTCACGTATAAATCTTTTTCTGGAGTTAAGCCCTCATTTAAAAATTGCTGGACAATAGGGTACGTTTAGCTTTATTAGAAGCTTCCAGGAGCACCTGGCTGGTTCAGTTGGTAGAGCATGTGACTCTTGGTCTCAAGGTCGTGAGTTCAAGCCCCACATTGGACATGGAGCCTACTTAAAAAAAAAAAAAAAAAGAAAGCTTCCAAGCAATTCCCCAAAAGTGGTTGCATCACTTTACACTCCCATCAGCAGTGTACTGATGGTTTCAGGTGATTCAATTCAGTCTTCTACTTCACCAACACTTAACATGGTCAGTTTTTTTCCCCACAGGAAGGAATTTAATACAGAGAATTCGTTTGTTTCAAAATTGGAGGGGGGGGGGGGGGGTTGCTGCAGGCAGCAAGAGGCTGCCAAGGGAGTAAGAGCACATCATCATAACCACAGTCAGAAGTGAGGAGGCCCCTGCTGCCATCCCCAGCTCCACCCGGCTCTGTCTCAATGTCTAGTCAATGCAGGAATGCCAAGTCTGGCTGCTGAGACTGGCTCTAGACCCTCACATATTTGTGTCCTTGCTCTCAGCAGAAGTGGCAGCAGGAAGATGGCCTCCACCCCCCCAAATCTCTGATGGGGCATCTAATTGTCAGACCTCACTTTAAATATGTATTTGTAGTTCTGTGCACATTTATATATTTATATATTTAAAGATTGATTTATTTGAGAGAGAGCATGTGAGGAGGAGGAGGGGCAGAGGGAGAGAATCCCAAGCAGATTCCCTGCTGAGCACAAAGCCCAACGGGGGACTTGGTCCCATGACCCATGGGATCATGACCTGAGCCCAATCACGAGTTTGACGCCCAACCGACTGAGCCACCCAGGCACCCCTCATTTTGTATTCTTAATTCTAGCTGCAAAGGAGTCTGGTAAGTGTATTTTTCCACTTTCCAGCCTCTGCAGAATATAGGAGAGCACCCTGTAAGGAGGTAGGGAGGGAGCTGGTTTTTATCAATTGGCTTTTGCTGAGTAAAAAAGCTATCCCAAAATGTAACTGACTAAAATAGCAACCATTGGGCGCCTGGGTGGCTCAGTCCATTAAGTGTCTGCCTTCGGCTCAGGTCATGATCCCAGGGTCCTGGGATCGAGTCCCACATCGGGCTCCCTGCTCAGTGGGGAGCCTGCTTCTCCCTCTACCATTCCCCCCTGCTTGTGCTCTCTCTCTCTCAAATAAATAAAATCTTTAAATAAATAAATAAATAAAATAGCAACCATTTATTTAGCTCACAATTCTGCAGATTGGTGATTTGGTACTGGGCTTAGCTAGGCAGTTCTCATCTTAGTTGTTGGGCTCACTCATGCTGGTTACCAAATCTGTTGGGAACTGACTGGCCGAAGATGGGCTCAGCTGGGATGGATCACCGCTGTTCATGTGATCTCTCACTCTCCAGCAGGCCAACCTAGGCTTGTTTTCATGATGGCTGGGCAGCTTTCCAAGAGAGAGCTCCAAATGCTCTTTAGGCCTCAGCTCCAATATAGCACATCACTTCTGCCACCTTCTGCTGGCTGAAGCTAGACACTAAGGCTGGCCCAGATTCAGGGGCAGTGGGAATAGATTTCCACCTCTTCCAGAATGTGATGTAAAGCCACAGTGCAAGGGTGTGAATAAAGGGTGGACTGAGAAGTCAGGGCAATCAACCGCACTAGTCCACGACACCCACCATACCCCCCACTCCTGGAACCAGCCAGCAAATCCCAAGTACCCTCTTTCTTTTCAACAAGCAACAAGATTCCCTGACTCTTACCTTTTCTGTTCCTTTATTTTGTCCTGTTTCCCAGGTTCCTTTATTTTCCAGATCTTCAAATTAATGTTTAATGTAAGCAATATCTTTACTTTCTGAGAACTCATTCTCTGGTGTTCCATAAGGCAAACCTTATGGATGTGAGATCTTCTTGAATCTAATTACTGAGAATAGTAATTAGAGAAGCTTAAAAAAAATTTTTTTTTCTACTGTTCCCTGCATGGTTTTCCTCTAAAGCCATTTTTTGCTGTTTGCTTAGTTTCTTTTTTGCGTTGGCAGTCTTTCCTCTAATGTCTGGTGAACATTGTTTGCATTAAGAATAAGGCAATAAGGGGCACCTGGGTGGTTCAGTCATTAAGTGTCTGTCTTCGGCTCAGGTCATGGTCCCAGGGTCCTGGGATCGAGTCCCGAGTCAGGCTCCCTGTTCAGCAAGAGGCCTGCTTCTCCCTCTCCCACTCCCCCTGCTTGTGTTCCCTCTCTTGCTGTCTCTCTCTGTCAAATAAATAAAATCTTTAAAAAAAAAAAAAGAACGAGGCAATAAAAAGCACCGGGAAGTTCTGTGCACATCCCCTGGTTGGCTTCCTTCTGGGGCAGCCAGATGGGGACTGGCCTGTACAAGAGGCCCTGTAGGCCAGAACACAAGGGTGTCATCTCATGTATAAGGCTATTCTGTTTCTTTAGAGCATGGGTGTTTAACCTGGTTCAGGCCAATGACTCCTTGGATTGTCTGGTAAAGTCCGGAGGCCAGAGTAGTGTTTTTAATGGAATTTAAAAATACATAGGATTACCCAAAAATCCCAATTATACTGAAATACAGTCATTGAACTATTACACAACATTTCCTCTTTCTCAGTGGGCACCCAGGGCTCTTTCTGTTGGTGGGATTCTGTATCTCCTGACAGCTACACATATTTAAAGTGTACAATCTGATGAGATTTGACATACGTGTACACCTGCCAAACCATCATCACAATCAAGATAATGAACATACCCATCATCCCTCAGTTCCAAAATTGCCTTTTGTAATTTCCTTCCTTTTTAAATGTTGGCCACAAGCGACAATGGTATCAGCAGAATCTGAGACGTGGTCACTAAAAGAAATGATGGATGTTTTCGTATCACGAGGAGATACCTCAGATTATCATTTATGCATAATGCCACTTAAATATCTTATTTACCGAAACAAACATTTGTCAAGGGGTTTTAATGTCCTTTTACTTTTGATCAAGTATCCACCCCAAGCAATCCCCAGAGAGTAAATGCTGGGCTGAAGGCAGAATCTTTGCTGGGCCAAAGATTTCTGGGCCCTCAAGCTGCTGTGGCCTGAATCATTGGGGTGGACATAGAAGGTGTTACTCTGACCACTGCCAGGCTTCATAAACCCAGGCGATTCTTTCAGGCAGAGGAGGAGTTCTGGCCACTCTTTTACTCACCTTTCCCTGGGGCAGAAATCATAGGCCTGTGCTAACACCCAAACAAAACGCTTACCTCTTTGAGTACACTGAAGGGAAAGATCATTCCTTCCCTTTAACAGCAATGTAGAAAGCAACCCAGCCTAAGTTCTGAAACCAGGAGCTCGTAGCAGGATACTTGCAAATGCTACATCACTGCTCCCTTTGCTGTAACAAGCAGCTTATCATCTGGGAAAGGGACGAGTGGTCCTGGGTATACCATCCTTGAGAGATAACAGAGGCAGTGTGTTGTTTCTATCTGCTTCCCAGGAGAAAGTTGTTGTTACATGGTGATGTTGCAGAGTCCCTGGCCCCAAGGGTCTCCTATAAAACACCTACTCATTCACCCATTCATCCATTCATTTGTTTAATATATTTTGGGTGCCTGTTATGTGCCAGGTGCTACGTTTAATTGTGGAAAACAAGAGACACAATGTGAATCCTCCTGGATGGAGGTCACAGCCTGATGGGAAAAAGAAACATTAAACTAAGTAACACAAAAATAAACATATGTAATGGGGGAGGGTGGAGAAAACTGATAAAAAGTTAGAACAGCTATATCTGCTTTTTAAGGGGTATATATAATTCATGTCTGGAAGGATAGCTCTTTCTATGGTCCCCTCCAGCCTACAAACATTAGTGGGGAAGGGATTCTTGCTTGAGAATTTAATCATGTCCTGTAAGAGTTTGTGAGTTCAAAGCAGAATTGAAAATGTGCTTTGAGTTGCTGCAGATGGAGACCCAGAACAGTCTTTTTCTTTCTCTTTTTCAAGTGGGCACAGGTATGTCATCAACAGGCAGGCCTGGAGCCAAGCTGAGTAGGGGATGAGGCCCTACTCTGCTCAGTATGAACAGGACAGGGGGGAATGAACACGAATGAAACAAGGCTACTAAGCACAGAGCGCGCAGAAGGAAGCATGGGGAGGTACTACTTAATGGGCGCACGGTTTCAGCTTCACATGATGAAAACATGCTAGAAACAATGTTCTGACTGTACTTAATGCCACTAAATTGTACACTTAAAAATGGTTAAAATGGTCAATTTTATGTTATATGTATTTTATGATAAAAAGAAAGAAAACCAATTTTTAATAAAAAAGAAAGAAGGGAGCAGCCTGAAAGTTGATGGGAGGCTGAGGCTCCAGGAGGAGCTAGGAGTAAGAAGACCCCTTTGGGGGGGAATGGTCTAGATATTCAGAGAATAGGAATGTCTAACAATCAATCTTAAGTTTTTTGTTCTTTGTTCTTTAAAATAACTCTCCTCTATCCTCCCCAAACTTTAGTAAAAGTCTGCTACACCCAAATGCCTGATACGAGGTGGCATCAAGGGAAAGAACATGTATTGAGTCCAGGCAGACAAAGCACCACAGAGAGAAGAGAGGAGCCGCATGTCTTGAGACCCAAGTGAGCCTGACACCACCAGAGAAGCAGAGAAGACTCAGAGACACGTACGATGCTCTGGGGCAGTGCTGAGTGTCCCACTGCAAGTGGGCTGAGGGCTCATGCATCTGCCATTGCAACATTTATGGATGCACCAACTCCACAGGGTGGAGGACCTGGAACCATCCAGAGGGTAGAGGTCTGAGTCACACAGGTGAGCCTCATGAACTTCATAGTCTGCAGGCTCTCTCCTAGGCTAAGCTGAACCGGGTCCAGCGGGGCCTCTGCCTACAGTTCCTACCTCATGGAAAATAAGAGATACAGCTTCAGGAAGTCCTTTTTCTTTTTCCATGCTTTCTGGGATCTGCCATGTTAAAAGGATTAAGAGGTGGAGGGATGGGTGAAATAGATAAAGGGAATTAAGAGGTACTTCCAGTTATAAAATACATTAAGTCAACGGAGATCAGAAGTACAGCATGGGGGATACAGTCAATAATATTGTTAACAACGTGTATGGTGACAGATGGTGACTGCACCTGTGGGGAGCAATGCATAACGTACAGGACTGCTGAATCACTCTGCTGTACACCTGAAACTAATGTAACATTGTATGTCAATCATACTTCAATAATAATTTCTTTTTACTTTTTTTTTTTCTTTAAGTAGGCTCCAGGCCCAGCATGGAGCCCAAGGCAGGGCTTGAACTCACAACACTGAGATCAAGACCTGAGCTGAGATCAAGAGTTAGACACTTAATGGACTAAGACACCCAGGCGCCCCCAACAGTAATAATTTTTTAAAAGGATTAGGGAGAGAAAAGATAGCCACGGATAACAGGCAAAGAAGAGCCAACTAGTACTTAATTGGAATCCCTGAAGGGAACAAAAACAATGAAATACAATAGCTATTAAAGATATAATTCAGGGGATGCCTGGGTGGCTCAGTTGGTTAAGTGTCTGCCTTTGGCTCAGGTCATGATCCCAGGGTCTTGGGATTGAGTCCCAGGTCGGGCTCCCTGCTCAGCAGGGGAGTCTGCTTCTTCCTCTCCCTTCCCCTGCTTATGTTCTCTCTCTCTAATACATAAATAAAATCTTTAAAATAAAATAAAATAGGGGCCCCGCATCAGGCTCCCTGCTCAGTGGGAAGCCTGCTTCTCCCTCTCCCACTCCCCCTGCTTGTGTTCCCTCTCTCGCTGTCTCTCTGTCAAATAAATAAATAAAATCTTTAAAAATATATATAATAAAATAAAATAAACATTTAAAAAAAGTCAAGGCTGGCCCAGATGGGTTCAGTGGTAATTTTACCAAACATTTAAGGAAGAAAATATACCAATTCTCTAAAATCTCTTCCAGAAGACAGAAGCAGAGGGAATACTTCCTAACTCATTCTAGGAGGCGCGCATTATCCCAATACCAAAAGCAGATGATATTATAGGAAAAGAAAATTACAGACCGATATTGCTCATGAACATAGATGTAAAAGTCTCAACAAAATATTAGCAAATAGAATCCAACAATGTATAAAAAGAATTACATGCCATGACCGACCAAGTGGGGTTTATCCCAGATATGCAAGGCTGGTTCAACATTTGAAAATTAGTTAATGTAAGCCATCACATCAACAGACTAGAAGCTTCCCCACTAAGATCAGGAACAAGAACAGGATGTTCCATCTCACCACTCCTTTTTAACACTGTCCTGGAAGTGCTACTTACTCAGTAAGACAAGAAAAGGAAATAAAAGCTATATACATTAGGAAGGAAAAATAAAACTCTATCTGTTCACAGATGACACAATTGCCCATGTAGAAAATATGAAAGATTCCGAAGAAAAAACTGTTGGAACGAATAAATGACCACAGCAAGGTTGTAGGACATAGAATACTCAAAGGTCATTCACTTTCCTCTTTACCAACAATGAACAAATGGAATTGAAATGAAAAATATATTGCTGTTTACACAGGTATCATTAACTCCCCCAAAATGAAACTTAGGTATAAATCTAACAAAATAGGTATAAGAGCTATATGAGGAAAACCACAAAACTGATGAAAGAAATCAAAGGAGAACAAAATAAGTGGAGAGATATTATTCCCTGTTCATGGATCAGAAGACTCAATATTGTCAAAATGTTGGTTCTTCCCAACTTCATCTATTTGATCTACAGATTTAATGCGATCCCAATCAAATTCCCAACAAGTTATTATGTGGATCTGACAAACTGATTCTAAAGTTTATATGTAGAGGCAAAAGACCCAGAACAGCCAACTCATTATTGAAGGAGAAGAACAAAGTTAGAGAACTGACACTACCTGCCTTTCAGGCTTACTACTGTGTAAAGCTACAGTAATCAAGACAGTGTGTTATGAGCAATAGAGAAACAGATCAAAGGAACAGAAGAGGGAGCCCAGAAATAAACCCCCGTAAATACAGTCAACTGGTCTTTGACAAAGTAGCAAAAGCAATACAATGGAGCAAATATACAGTCTTTTCAACAAGTGATGCTGGAATGACTGGACATCACATGCAAAAAAATCAGTGTAGACACAGAACTTATACTTCTCACAAAAATTAACTCAACATGGATTGTAGACCTAAATGTAAAACACAAAACAATAAAACTCCTAGGAGATAAACAGAGGAGAAAAGCCTTGGGACATTTAGAGCACTTTGGATCAATTTAGTGATCCTTAACCCGTGCCACTTTGCAGGCGTCTGCGCGCAGGTGTCTCCTGGACTCTAGGGAGCATCTCGCACCCTAAACAGCACCTAGGCAGCTTTGATGAACCTGACGTAAGCATAAGAAGTTGTGGCAGAAACCTGGCTCAGAGATGCTGGGGCAAAAGTGGGAATATATGGAAACAGCAATGGGCAAGCTCTCAGGATTAAGGAAACCCACGTACTAACTGGGCATCTGGAACAGAAACCAGGAGCTCAACAGTCCCAGGGCAGGGACTCAGTCTCTGCCATTCTCTGCACTCCCATTTCCTCCACCTGACAGGAACCAAGGATACCAGCCCCACCTAACCCCAATTTCCCACAGCTTCCAGGAGAGCAGGGCCTCACCCTCTTCAAGTCTGGTTAGAAAAATAGGCAGAAAGGTTTCAGACCAGCCAAACTTGGGCTCTTCAAACAAAGCGAGAGGGGCTTGTTCTTTTAAGAACACGGGCACTCCACCAGGACCACTAACCTGGAGTGAAGGAAGGGGCAGCCCAAGAGAGCAGACTGTATGGAGCAGAGGTGTCCCACTAGGGATCTGAGGGACACTTCCAGAGGCATGACTTGCCACACACAGAGTAAGGTCCCTCAAGGTCTTCAGAGTCAGAGGGTGATTTGTGGCGCCTATGATGGAGAAGGCAGCCTTGTCCCAATGGTGATGGTAGAAAACACGACACGGCTGGTGGCATTGGCTGCAGACTCAGGAAAGCAAAACCTGATCACAGGTGCTGTCTGTGTGGGTGTGGGTGGGTCCTTCCTGGGTGCCAAAAGGCAACTGATGCTTGGCAAGCATGGTGGGGCCAAAACCTGAACCCTGACCACCTAGGAGGCTCATTTTTCCTGTGCAAGAAAGCCACACCTCACAAGTAACATTCAGATCATGGAAAACAGATGTAAACAGAGGCTTTTTCCAGCAGAATCATTTTAAACCACCACTAGAGCTGCTGATTAAAGACTCTTTTTTTTTTTTTTTAGATTTTATTTATTTATTTGAGACAAAGAGAATGAGAGAGAGAGAGCACATGAGAGGGGGGAGGGTCAGAGGGAGAAGCAGACTCCCTGCCGAGCAGGGAGCCCGATGCGGGACTCGATCCAGGGACTCCAGGATCATGACCTGAGCCGAAGGCAGTCGCTTAACCAACTGAGCCACCCAGGCACCCCTGATTAAAGACTCTTAATAGGAGTTTGGTGCCCTAGGCACACCCCTTTGGGCTTGACCATTGTGCAGCCAGGCCCAACTCCACACTGCCCTTTTCTAGGGGCAGGAAGAGCCAGGGAATTTGCCCTAGGACCAACTCACAACCACTGACTGAAGGGAATGGCAGACAAACATCCACAGCCCCTCACCCCTCCCCTGAGGTCATTCAGAGGTGACTGTTGTATTACAGGTCCCCAGAGGCACGAAGCGCCCTACCCACCCTTGATAATGTATTTGTATGGATTGCCTCCCCTTCCAATGCTTCCTGGGATCACCTCCCACATAAACTGCTTGTACCTAATCCTTATCTCAGACTCTGGTTCTCAGAAATCCAAACCAACCCACCACATTTTGGTATAGAAAACAAGTGCTACCATCCAAAGGAGGCACACAGAGACAGGGGTGATGTGGGGCACGAGAGGTGAAAACCTCCCAAGATGCTTCTTGGGGGCATCTCTGACCATGAAGGCTTGGGTACCCAGCTCAGGGCCATATAAAGAGGCAAGTACTCATCAAAGCAAATATGCATTAGCCAAACTTACAGAAACGGGAGCATGAAATCATACAATCAGTGCTTTTAATTCAAAACGAGAAAGACAACTTCATCCTGGCCAGACCTCTTGCACCCACCTGATGGTACCTTCTCTCCCTGCAGACGAAGGAAACCTGTGATTATCTCAAAGCTGCCTGGTGGGCAAGGGCTGCGCCCAAAATGAGCTACAGAATCCCCCTGCTGAATGAATGACACGTTTGGGAACTACAGTGGGGCTGGACACCGAACAGGCCCTCACTGACAAAATCCTTGTTGATAACATTGCCTAAGTGGGTGCAAAGGCTGCAGCCAGCTCCCCCACCCTGGGAGTCTCAGATTCCCTTTGCACTGCCATGACTGTGGGCTTGGAAGGAGAAAGTGGGCTGAGTTCCGCTCCTCATGCTCCAACACTAGCAACTGCTGGACTGTTTTTGGGGCTGGCTGCCGGAGACGGGAGAAACTGGGGTCAAGGACAGGTGGGGCTGGCCCACTGCAGCAGTATGAATGAGTCACATGGCACCTCCAGGCACAAGATGTTCTGGGATTCCTCCCCACCACCCTTCGCCCAGCCCCCTTTCCTGCCAGCTTGTGGTGTCCACTTGTCCTGGGTGTGGTACCACACCTAGGCTGGGAGCAGGCTGAGAAGGAGGCCGATGCCAAGCTTCACCTGGCTGTGTGTGTGTCCATCCGTCCCTGTCCTCCCTCCTTGCCCTCTCAGGAAGTCCCATCCCAGGGAGTGGTTAGCGGGGCCACGCAGCACTGAATTCCTTCTCCAGACCCTGGACAAACTGGTCATTAAGGAAGAGCAGTTGACCATGGGGCAGGAAGCGGGCGAGGATGCCCTCAATGCGATCAGCCCGAAGCAGGAGGTTGGTGCTGGGGGTCAGCAGCCGGAGGTGGTCGAGGAGGAGGCGTGCCAGCAGCCGGAGTGTGCCCTCAGCCAGTAGCAGGTTCTCGTGGGCATCCAGCACCAGGGCGAAGCCTAATGAGAGCACGCCCAGCCATACCACTGTCCGAGACTCCTGGAAAGGGTCCCCTGCTGCCAGGCGGAAGGCCCCAAGGGGGGCCTCATGCAGGGGCACTGGCTCATCTGAGGACTGAGGCTGCAGGTCCATGGGGGTCCGGCCAGATGCCTGCTGCTGCAGCCGGCACATGGATTCCACCTGCCTGGGGAGAGTGGGTGGGTCACTGACTTCTGTCATCCTCATGACCACCCTTAGAACTGCTATTAACTCCATTATCTCAGATGTAGAAACTAAGCCCCAGAGAGACTATAAGACCACAGAGCAGAAGCATGAGCCATGACAGGAATCCAGGCTCCTGCCTCCAGGCCCTGAACCGTTTCACTCCATGTGTTCATGAGAAGGCAGGTTTTGAACACAGCCCCTTGGGCCAGGGAAGGGCACCAGGGGAAAAAGACCCTGCCCCCACCAGCTTCACAGAGGCCTCCCTAACATAAAGAAAAGCAAGCCATGAGAAGTAAAAGCCATGTTCAGCTGGGCTGTCCAACCTCTCCACCCCCCGTCCCACCCTGCAACCCAATCCAAACAAAAAAGACTTTCCACTTGGCCATTTAGGCTTTTGAAATCACACTCTGATCCCTCCTGAATCATCTTCTGATTTGGGCTGTGCACAGGCTGGTTTTAAAGGCCTTTGGTTTTCTGTGCCATGGGAGGGGGGTGGAGACCCAGAGGAAAAAAGGGACGGCAAAAGACTAGCACAGGGCTGCCCCAGAATGTTAATCCCCTGCCTGCCCCCCCCCCCCCACCAGCCACAGAATGCAGAGAGGCAAAGAGATTCTGGAACTTGCTGGCTCCATCTGGGTCTGGGATGGGAAAGTCCAAGGCCAGCCACCACATCTGAAACAGTGTTTCCCAAACTATTCTCTGTGGATCCCAGGCTTTCAGGAGGCTCTGGGCTCAGAGCTCCCATGTACCACATTCTCTCTCCTCCTTAGGGATTCATAAAACCTACACATATACTAACAGCCCTGAGAAGTCCTGCACTGCAAAGCATGTTTAATCTGTTCCAAGGTTTGCCTGCCTACACTCAAATCCCAGCTCTGCCATGTTCTAGCTGCAAAACCTTGGGCAGGTTAAGTTCCTGTGCCTGTACCTCAGTTTATTTATCTGTAAGGTGGGGATAATAACTGTATCTATCTCAATAGACTGTTAAAAGAATTAATGAGTTCATATACATGAAATGCTCAGAACACTTAGCACATATGTATAAGCTCAATTAATGCTAGCTATAATTGTAATGATGATGACAATAGCATTATTATTTCTTTAACCCCTTCTCACATAGTTCTGAACAACTGTGGATGATTGTGGAAACACTACTCAAACTTTCTGCTTTTTAGTCTGATTCTCTGTACCCCCCCCCCCCACAAAACCTATCACAATCAGACACGTGTTCAACGAAAGCCTGTGTTACCTGGCCACAGCCAAAATCTGCTCCTTTCGGAGGAGCCTGTCCCGCTCAGCACCATGTGGTCGTGGGTCATCGGGTGAATTCTCGGCACCAAAGACGCAGGAGTAGAGCACTCGGCAAAGGCCCGTGTCCTGGGCCTGTGGAGCCCGCAAGGTGTGGATGAGGAAAGCGTGGACCATGGCTCCGGGTCGGCACTACAGGGAAGCCAGAGACCTCGGTGAGATGAGTGTGAAAGCCCAGCAGCGCAGGCAACCACAAAACCTGGGAGCATGTCCGGAGGCTGCTGTGGTTGGTCACTGGTCCCCCTCCACCACCCAAGACGCACTCCCTGCCTCTGAATAATGGCGTCTGGTCCCCAGCACTTCTGTCCACAACAGAGTCAAAGGGTGAAGAGATCTCAGGCAACCCCAAAGCCGGTTCTACAAAACAAAGGGCCAGGAATCTTCAAAAGTGTCAAAGTCATGAGAGTCAAGGGACGCCGGGGAGCTGCTCCAGACTGAGACTAAGGAGACAGGGCAGCTGAACGCACCTGTGATGGGGTCCCCAGCCAAGAAAAGGGTAGTTTCAACATACAGCATTATTAGGACAACTGGAAACATTTTAGGTAATAGTCTTGATCAATGTTACCTGATTCTGGATGTAGGAGAATGTCCTCGTTTTTAGAAAATACACACTGAAGTACCTCTAAATACACAGGTAAAGCGGCATCGTAGCTGCGGCTAACTTAATTATCAAAGGGTGTAAGGTAGTTCTTTATAAGAAAACTCCTTAAGTTTTCTACAAGTTTCAGATTACTTAAAAATAAAGTCTACTAAATAACGATACTACTACTAACAGTAGCGTCCGCCTGGCTCAGTTGCCGGCCCGGGGTGGGGAGGCAGCGGGGCACACAGGAAGCAAATATCCGGATCTGTAATTAAGGGTAAGTAGACCGTCCGTTTAAATTGGTCAAGCACGGAAGGTTCGCGAAGGCGCTTTGAGACCGGCAGCCCGCTGACCCGGGGCTGACCTCCGGTGACCCTCCAGCCTCACGAAGAGCGCGTCATCAGCCTTCGCCACCGTCTCCCCCCCCCCGCGAGAAATGGTAGCAACCAAAACCCTCACGTCACTGCCTCGCGCCAGCCTGCGGCGCAGTGCATTTAGGGGGTTGTAGTTCCTTGCTCCAGTCAAACAGACCTAAGCAGAGCACCCCGCCCTGAGTGTGCTGCCCCTTCAGCCCCGGGGCCGCTGTCCTCCTGGCGTCATACCCTTCCTTTCCTGCCCGCGGACTTCGGCTAACAGGCCGCTCCACTCCGCAGGAGAGCAATGGCGGCTGCGCGGCTCCCGGGCGCCTGCGCACACCAGTCGCGGGCGCGCGCACGAGGTGACGCGCGCATGGGGGGCGGGGGCGAGGGCGAGGGCGAGGGCGAGGTCCCCACGTCGGGTCACGTCAGTTGTACTGTTCCGGGAGTGGGGAGGGGTGGTGTTCTGACGCCTGGACCCCCGGCACGGGCGGCTTTCGCCTTCCGACCAAAGACCCCTTGCTTCGAACTCCCAGCGGGGCCCCGCGGGCTATTCCCAGACCCGGCGTTAGGGGTCCCGCTCGGAGGCCTGGACCAGCCTCGCCCCAGGCCACCGCCCCCGGCGACCGCGAGGGGGCGCAGCGGCCCGGCGTGTGAACCTTCCGGAAAAGGCCGGGGGGCCGAGGCTCGTGGGGCCTAAAAGTGCAGGGCCCGTTCTCGAACTGGCCAGTATGCGTGCGAGTCACTGGGGTGCCTGTTAAAATGCAGATGCCTGGGCTTTACTTGTGGAAATTGTGACTTTAGGGGAAAGATGCATGTTTAGGCAGTTGGTGGGGGAGGGTTTGGGGTTGTGGATTCCCACAGCGGGTTAAGACCAGGCTTCGTTTTGGAGTAGAACGATTAAAATTTGAACCCACCCCTGTCACCAGCCGTGTGTCCCTGTCAGGTGAGTCACTTCGTTGGGCCCAGTGAAGCCCCGTAGGGTTTAGCAGGCTGACCAGTTTTTCCTTTCATATTCCCGCTTCTGACAAGGTGACCCCTCTTTGAGGGAGGCCATCAAAAGTATAGTGAAGAGACTTACTTAAGACTGAAAGGGGCACTGCCAGGCACCAGCCTCCAGAGCCAAGCGGTGGGATAATAGCCCCAATTAGAGGCTCAGCCCAGAGGTGTTTGGGGCCCTGCAAGGTCTGTCCTGAGCCTCACTGCCTACATTCTCTTTTACCTCTTGGCATGTGAACGGCTCAAGATTCCCAGTGTTCTGTGCCTCAGAACCTCCACACTGGCTGTTCCCTCAGCCTGGAATGCCCTTTCCTACCCTTCGTTTGCCCTTCAAAATGTGCTCAGACCAAAACTTAGGGGAAACCGTCTTGCCTGGACTGCCCATTAGCATTCAGTTGCCCCCTTTGCACCCATTGTTGAGGGTCTGCCTGTGGTGGTGATGTTTCCCATGGAGCATACCCAGGCTATGGTACTCATCCTCCTTCCCCAGGGCCATTTCTTCTTGGTGACTGAAGAAATGAAGGGCAGGGCAGCTCAGGCAGGGACCCTGGAGCCAGGACCCTTCCAAGGGCAGGGCATGTATTCTGGGCCCCTCTAACCATAGGACGTGGGCAGGGGGACACTGAAGGAAGGCTAGAGGAGGTGGCCCGTGGGTGGACCAGGGCATGTGGGCATTTTGACCACAGGTACAGCACATACATATATTTGTAGATGGGAGGGGCAGGCCCAGGGACGGTGTGGGGACTCAGTCACAAGGCTGGGGGTCATGTCATGTTGGCTCAGTTCCTGGTTCCTGGTCCCTATCACTCTCAGCCAGAACCGAGTCTGCTAGCTGATTACAGCAGAGAGCTGGCAGAGGGCTCTGGTTGCTTGGGGCCACCTGGCATCTGGAACACAGTATTCTAGCCCCTGTCCACTCCTTGGGCAGTGAATCCACTCCAAGTCCCAGGCCACTGAGGGGCTGGCTGGCCTTGTGTGAGGTATGTGAAGGAGACAGCAGTGAGAAGCTAACCTGAGCCACTACCATGGAGGGCTGTGGAAGACCCAGATGGAGGTGGTGTCCTGATAAATAGCAGAGCAGAGTCAGGTGCCATTCCTGACTTTTTGCAGCCCTCAGCCAACCTGTGCCTTCCAGGACAAAAGCTCTGTGCTGAGGACAGCAAGGCAGGAAGGAACCTGGGTCCCCCAAGATGCTGCAGAGCCTTCTTGCTGAGGGAAGAGCACACATGTTGACTTTGCTAAACAGCTGTGTGCGGTTGCTGTGACCTACAGACTAATTCATTCCTAAGTGAGGCAGCATGTGAAGAGGTCAGGGTGTTGCCTGGCATGTGGTAGGCACTCAGTAAGTCAATAAATGTTGACAACCATTAATACAGAGGCAGGATAGGAAAAGGTGTCAGAGAGGTGTTGGTCAGCACTGGAGAGCAGGTGGGGCCTTCTGGTCTGATGGGAGTCCCGGTGCTTCTTGGAGTTATCAGACCTGCCCTGAAGACAAAATGGCACAGTCTGAGTGTGATGGAGGTAGCAGGTGTTGCATGTTCTTATGTGAGGCTTTCATAGTGGTTACCCTATAGATTGCGGCCGGCCAGGCATACAGTGGGGTCCAGACATGGGTTTGTGGGATATGGACAGAGAGAGAGAGATAGAGACAGAAACTGAGTAGAGAAGGAAGAAAAGTAAAATTAAACAAAGCACTACAAAAAAAAAATTAGAGGAGCTGGAAGCAAGTAGCTGGATTTAAGGCCTGGCCAACCTGTCTAGAAGTGGCTGGGGACCACACCTTCCTGTCGTTTCCCCTCCCCTCCCTCTGGCTGTGGACAGAGGTGCCCATCACCCCACTCCCCAGCCGTGCTTTTCTCAGGGGTCCTCTGAATTGGGGTGGGGGGCTGGTATGCCTACAGCCTCTTGCATTGGCCCCTTCCCCAGACTCCTACCCTCCACAGCTGTCTGCCCACGTCAGATCGAGGCCTACCCCACAATGCCCCTTTTCCAGTACCCCTTGGTGCTCACCAATGCGATGTGTGCAGTGACTGACACTGATTCAATTTGGAAAGCAGGTTCCATTCCCCAACTACCCAAGCCACAGCAGTGTCCTGAATCGCTGGTGGGCAGTCTGGCTTGGGAAGTTCTGCTGCTTCTCCTGGACATCAGGACCAACCCCCAGGTCCTGCTTACACACCTCCAAGGACAGGGAGCTCACTCCTTGGAGACAGCCCCATTAGTTTTTGACAGCTGGAAACCCTTACTGATGATCTTTACAGACCTTGGGTCCTCAGGCCAGACTAGTCGAGCAACCACCTTCTTCTGGATGTCGGGAGGGCAGTTGGGTGGAATCTGTCAGCCCCAGGCAGTGGATTTTTTGAATGACTCCCTGATTAGGATGTCTAGCCATTTCTTAAAGAGTAGAGCAGTAAACTAAGAAGAAAGGATCTGCTTTTTTGAGAATCCCGGCAGGCTGAGATTAGGTTGCCCTAGAATAAAGGGGACCAAAGTCAGACAAGTCTTGGCCTTTCGTCCCCCTCCTCCTCCCTAGGCCACCTCAGAGATGGCATTGCCCTGTGCGGCAGCCCCCCACCAGGCACACAGATGGCTTCCTCCTCTGTCTCCACCACATCCCCTTCCACAGCTTCCTAACTGCTACCTGGACTGGTGCAGTAGGCCACCAGCCTACACAAAACAGCTGGGCTTTTCTCCTGCAACCCATCACCCAGGCTTGCCCATGTGCAGAAAGGGAGGAAACCCTCAGCCTGGACCCCTCTCTTTTAATTGTCTTCAGGCTCCTCCTTTTTACTTGTCTGATCTTGTAATCCTCACACTGGCCCTAAGTCATAACAGCTCTAGCAGACTCTTGTATGGCACTTGCTGTAGACAGGTTCTGTTCTGAGTGCTTTACATACACCAACTCTTCTGATCCAAACCGCAAGGGGCTTTGAAGGAGGGGCTTTACAATCCCCATTTTACAGATGTGGAAATTGAGGCACAGGGAGATCAAGTAACTTTCCTGATGTTATATATGTGCTAAGGGAGGTGTGCATGTCAATAGATTTTAGGCTGCCTCCTCCCTTCCCCTGGTGTGTTCCCTTCTCCCTTGTCCCCTCACAGTCACCCCAGGGGCTGGCTCAGGCCCTGCTCCCAGCTCCAGAAGGCCATAAGCCTCCTCCAACCCCAGCCCTTCTTACCTTCTACAACCCAACCCTGGGAGCTCCATCCCACCCTCAGGGAGCCCCGGGGCCCCATGGAAGCTGTCTTGGCTGGGTTCCAGGAGGATGAGGGCATGTGTGATTCGTCCTTTCAAACAGCCGCGCTTCCTTCAGGGCTGACGGCCAGGAGGCCCCACGAGGCGGCTCAAGCCCAGCCACGTGAGGCTCCCTCCCCTCCCGCTGCCCCAGGCCCCGCTGACTCAGAGCCTCACAGCCACCCCCTCCCAGGGGCGTGTGCGGGTGCAGGCTAGGTGGGGCAGGGGCAGCCCCTGGCACCCCACAAATCCCTGTGTGGGTTGGGTGGGAATGCTTCTTACCTTCTGTCCCATAACCAGCTGTCTTCTCTGAACAATGGGCTGTGAACAAGTCCACATCCTGCAGTGTTCTCTCAAGGCATGACTCCTGGCCGTAGACCAGCAACTTCTCCATCATTATTACTCAACTTCCCTCTCCTGATTGTTTCCAGATTCCACAAGGCCGTGGACCTCCCTGTCTAAACAGCCCTCCTTTCTGCACCAACAGTTTTCTCGCCTCTGGAAAGTGGGTGCCTCTGTGTTCAATTCCAAGGATGAAGACTGTTTAGAAATCCCAAGTTTTCTAGAAGGCTGTGAGCTGTTGTCAGCGGACGGATTCAAGCCAATGACATCCAGCCAATTAACTCCAAAGAGTCACTTTAACTTTTTAAAGAATCTGACTTGAGGAAAAACTGAAGACTAAGATTTCCATATAGGAGAGTCAGAAAACAAGCTGGGTTTATAATGCTTGAACCCTTGCCTCTGCCACCCCATAGCGTGTAGGTTCAGCACTGAAGAGAGCTCTTTGCTACATACAACAATCGGATTTTCTGGCTAAGAGAAATTAAAACCTGCCAATTTTGCTGAGCATATGGAGCAACTAGAGCTCTCAGACTCTGCTGGTGGGAAGGTAACATTATAGCAACCACGGGGAAAACGCTAAAGCTGAGGGAACACACCGCGACCCAGCAGTTCCACTCCTGGGTATATTCCTAGTACCCTTTGAAATCATCCCAAGTAATCTGTCGAGGGCAGAATGAAAATGCTCTAAATCCTGATTGTGACGGTGGTTACACAACTGCATGTATTTGTTAAAACTCACAGAACAGAATCGTACACTCAAATCGGTCAATTTGACTGCATATAAATTATATCTTAATTTTTTTAATGTGAAAACCAGAAGAAAAGAAATGTAGAATGAATAATTCAATTTAGGAGTATATCTGTATGATGGGATATTATACAGCAATGAACAGGAACAAACCCCCTGCAGAAGGAAACATAAATGAATCTCAAAATCATGCTGAAAGAAGCCAGACATAATGGACACCTGGGTGGCTCAGTCGTTAAGCGTCTGCCTTCGGCTCAGGTCATGATCCCAGGGTCCTGTGATCGAGCCCCGCATCGGGCTCCCTGCTCGGCAGGAAGCCTGCTTCTCCCTCTGCCACTCCCCCTGCTTGTGTGCTCTCTCTCTGTCAAATAAATAAATAAAATGTTAAAACAAAAAAGAAGAAGCCAGACATAAGAGTATGAACTGTAGGATTTCTTGTGGACGAAGCTCAAGAACAGGAGAAACGACACCGTGATAGAGGTCAGAAGAGTGGGGACCCTTGGAGTGCAGGCAATGGGGAGGGAGCATGACAGACCCTCCTGGGATTCTAGAAAGGTCCTGTATCTTGAGCTATGTGGTGGTTCCTTGGGTCTGTGCTCTATGCTTAAGATCTGTGCCCTTGATGAAATGTTGATTATTCTTCAATTTAAAAACATTTTTTTAGGGACACCTGGGTGGCTCAGTCAGTTAAGTGGCTGCCTTTGGCTCAGGTCATGATCCCAGGGTCCTGGAATCAAGTCCCGCATCAGGCTCCTTGCTCGGGGTGGTGGTGGGGGGAGCTCCCTCTGCCTCTGCCTCTCCCCTGCTTGTGCTCTTTCTATTTCTGACAAATAAATAAAATCTTAAAAATAATCTGTTTTTAAAAACTGTTATGACAAGTGACCCAGTGAGCAATTCAGATGATGTCCAGACCCCACCAGTGCCCACTGACTTGGCCAGCTCCCCGCCTGCGCCTGGCCCCACGGAGCTCTTTAACCATGTAAGCAGGCTGCACCCGGCTGCTCCCAGGCTGGAATTCCTGCCCCGCCCTCGCCCAAGCAAAACAACCTTTAAAACTGGCCAGCAGCCCAGGTTTTTAAACCGCTTCCTTGCCTGATCTGCTCCCCTTTATGAGCATCCAGGAAGAAAGTTACAGCTTCTCTTGCGGGGGGGCGAGGAGGAATTGGAACACCTCTGCCCCATCCCCTGAACTTCCCAGGAGTAGATGGGGTCCTGGCCTGAGTTGGAGGGGCAAACCTCTGGCATTTCCTTGGACCTTCTCTGGGGAAAGTTTTTTTTCCTGGCTTAACCAAGACCCTCTCCCTGCCCCCTCCTCATCTTCCCCTGCAAAATGAGCTATATACCTACCTGGTAAGCTTAGGAGACAATATGTATAGTAAGTGTCTGGAACAGTCTAAATGCCCCATGACCACAGCTATGATTCTGATGGTGGGGTATGATGGGGACAGATGTAGCCTCAGATGTCAGCACCTGGCACACAGCCTGGGCATTGTTAGACACTCAGCACCCATTGCTCCCTCCTCCCCATGTGGCCTGATCCTGACCCATGGAGTGGAAATTGGACACCCAGAGCAGAAGCCAGGCAGCTTAACCCCACCCCCTTGGCTGGGACAGAGGCAGGAGGTGAGGAGTGGGAGAATCCCAGGCAGCTGAAATGCTTGCTCGGCTTGTATTTGCTGTGTGACTTGGGGGCAAGCATATGCCATCTCCAAGCATCCCGCAGCCTTCCTCCTCTGTTGTATGATCAGGAAGGGGGGGGGGGGCTTCCCGAGACCATGTAAGCAGAGCGGAGCTGGCAAATCTCAGTTGGAGAGTGCCCAGGGCTCTCTCCCTCCCCGTTTCTCCCTGTTCCTTGGGGGGTCTACACAGATATTTTTCCTTTTCTGGGGCAAGTCCACTTACCCAAATAAATGTCCTTGGTATCACCTGCCTGCTTAATGGAGAGGGTTTCTGGAGCTTTCAGAGCCCCTCCCTCCCTGAGCAAAGGCCCAGCACCTTCAGACCATCAAAGCCATACCCCAACACCCCCCACCCATTGTGCCCTTGTGGGAGGGGTGTGTGTGTTGTGGGGGGGCGGGGGAAGCCCCAGCCTTTGGGCATAAGAATCTTGGGGGAAAAGCTGGAGACAGGGCAAGCATCATTTAGACTCAACCTAGGAATCTGGAGTCCCTTGTTGCTCTGGTAGGAAATTGCCTCCATTTTCCCATCTGCAAAATGGAGTGAATAATCACTGGCACTGCCTAGTTCAGAAGGTAGATGAACTTTGGCAGAAAGTGGTAATGATGACTGACGGATTGTATGCACTCTGTATCAGGCAGTACCTATTTGTACATGGGCAAAGGAAGCCCTACAATCACAGACTCGCATTCGGGAGCCGGGGTCCCCTGCAGTGGTATTCTGAGGGAATTTCCTGAGATACCAGGTTTGGGCCTGGGACCAGCTCTCCCAGATTGGCCCTTTTCCACTCTCTTGATCTTGAACTTGGCATCTCCTAGGTGGTGGAACCTCTGCTGGGTGCTGGGGATATGGAGGAAAGTCATTTCTCTGATGGGGCAGGAAGGAAGGCTTCTAGGAGGAGGTGACATTTGAAATTGAGTCTCAAAGGAGGAATAACAGATGGGGAAGAACATTCCTGATAATGCAACAGACGCAAAGGAAGGAAATGTGAAGAACAAGGTATGGGGATTTGAGTCAAAAGAGGTGAGGAGTGGGGCTTGGGAGGGTCCAGGTCCTAAAGGGCCATGCCAGGAGTCTTCTTAGTTTACCCTGCGGGCAGTGGGGAGCTACTGACAATTCTTGAGCAGTGACAGGGTCACTTTGGCTTTCCTGGTGCAGTTTAGGAAGGGTGAGTTCAGAGGTGCTGGAGTAGCTACATGAAGGATAAGTGAGGCTGCCTTGGGGAAGAAAATGTGAGGCTACCTCCACAGGAGTCTTCTGGCCCCCATCTGCTGACCTGTCCTCACCCTATCCCACCATCAGGGTCTGCCAAGGTTTGTCAAAGGCCCACAGGACACGATGCTGGTTACTCAGCTTGCTCAGTGCTTTATTGAACCAAGGCCTGAACAGATGAGTCAACAGGGCCTTCAAGCACAGCCCTCCACACGTCCTGAGATTCAGAATCCAGACGTGGCTCTGTCCTTGGCTTCACTGCTTCCATGACATTTCGTCTTGAATATTTCCAAACCTTAATGTGTAAAGATTTTGTCCACACAGACATAGACACACATATATCCTTGCTGCAGATGGTCACGCTCACTGAAATGCTTCCACTCAGCAGTTTGTGTGTGCAGGACATTGGGCATCCGTGGCTCTCCATCCATCCACCATCCATCCATTCGTCCATCTGTCCATCCACAACAAGAGAGCAGCAAGTTCTGACCAGTCGGACCCCGGAGTTCACAGCAGTGGGGGCTGGGCTGCCAGGCGCTGAGGATGCAGACCTTAGCCCTCGCCCAACAGCCCCCCAAGAAGGTCATCCCTTTCTGATGCAACAGAAGCCAGGGTTGAGTGGCTAATTAATGTTTGGAGTCTCTAACCCCAAGTGGAGAGAGGAGCCTAAATCTCGGCCTGTGCATACCCTGAGATGGGCAACAAATCAGACGAATGAATCAAGCATGCAGGTAACACTGAAACAGGAAAGAGTAAGAGCTTCTGTTTGTGCTAGAGGTGTTCACGTGGAAGGACAGGAAAGAGAGGAAGAGAAAGGGAACATGGCAGACACACCCAAGAGTGCCAACGCCCCGGGCAGGGAGAGGTTCTGCTTTGGCCCATCCCGGGGTGGGGGGGCTGCTGTGGACTTTCCCCCAGCCGCTTACAGAGTGCCTAGGAAAGAGGGGGTGCTTTTCTGGACACAAGACAAAGGGTTAACTCAAACAAGGAAGGAAAAAAAGCAAAAAGGTTCCTGCTGGACACAAAATACTTCCTTTGAGCTGGACTTAATCCAGTTTCACCAAGTCAACAGGCTGGGCTCTCGCAGGGGCTGGGCTGGGGTTGGGGGTGGCACGAGGATATGGAGTATGATCGCAGTGAGACATGGGAATCGGGGCTGGGGGCAGATGCACAGGACACCCTCACTGTCCTTCCCCTGGATGGCAGCTGGGGCCTCCAGCAGACCCTCAGCCCTGCAGGCGCCCGGGTGGCTGGCACCCAGGCAGTGAGGCCAAGAAGGTAGGCAGGACCGGTGCTGGCCCTTCACTGGTCCTGCAGGCGGCTACAGAGCTCCCGCCGGCTCCGCTCCCCAGCCCAGCTGCGGGTCTTGAGGCGGAAGGTCTTCAGCTCGTCCCTGAAGGCTTCGTGGTTCATGGGCCGGTAGTCCTGGGGCTCACAGAAAGTCTAGGGCAGGATGGGCGGGTCAGTCAATATGGGGGAATGGGAACTTTTAGAGGAAACCTCCCTTCTCCTTGGGCTACCCACTGGCCGAGCCCTTTCCCTGCAGTCCAACCCCCCACGAAGGCTTCAGCCACCCCGACCCATGGTACCGGGTGCTGCGGGAAGAACTCCTTGTAGCCGCCCTTGAGGATGTACATCTCAGGATAGTAGAGGCTGGGGTAGTCGTTGGCAGCTCTGTCACGCTCCCTGATGAAACGACACCTGGGACCAGCAGGGGTGTGGGGGTCAGAGCTGGGAGGTGTTGCAGGATATGCCTCAGGGGACCTGTTCTTTGCACCCCCTCTTTTGTGGGCCTTCGAGAGCTACAGAAGGCTTGAATGCAGCAATGTCAGCCATAAAAATGCTTTTAGATCATCTGGCTACCGGATCCAGAGGAGGTTGGAGAGATGAAAGGAAGGAGGTAAATCAAGGCAGTTGTTTCTATAAGGCAGTTCACAATCTTTGTTAGAGATAACTGACCTGGACAGCAAAGGGGGAAGCATAAAGGACAGAAGTGGACAAAATTTGAGAGATCTGTTCAGGAGGTCTGGAGAAGACTTGGTGAGCATGAGAGGTGGGGAACGGAAAGATCAGTCAAACCCTGGAAGGCTGAGCATCACTGAGGCCTGGGACAGGGCCCTTGGATATTAAGGACACTGCTGGAGACCTGGAACCAGATCTTGAGGGGAAGGGGTGGTGACAATGGATGGAGGGTGGACATAAGGCCTGATGGGAAGGATGGGGAAGAGGTGGGAAGAGGGTGCCATGCACAGGAAGGGAGGATGAGGTCTGCTCCAGATGCCAGGAGACTAGAGGCCCAGATCTAGCAGGGACTGGGGCTGGACTCGAGACTCTTGGGCATCAGATGATTCCAGCACCCCAAAGCCTGGGCAGGAAGGTCAGGAGCAGACATTAGCTAGCTGACTCACATGCGGGGACCGCGCTCAGATGAGAATTCACAGTGGAAAATGAGGATGATTCTCTTGTCCAGATTACAGGGTGTGATGGGGCTCTGTAGCAGGAAGGTCTCAGCATCCCGTTCCAGGGGCAGGTTCACGGCAGTCTGCCAGGGGAGCTGGAGGTCAGGCCACGGCCCTGGGGCTGGGTGGCTTATCCCTCCCCATGCCGTCCCCACCTTTCAGATGTGTGATTCCACCTCTTACTGGACAGGATCCTTCCCCCATAGAGGGTGCAGCCGCCCTCCACGGATTCCCCCCCCCCCCCCGCAGAAGGACAGAACTGGTGGGTCTTCAGGGCCTGTCCCCATCAGCCCGCCTCACCTTGATGTGCCCGCCTTCATACTCGTAGGGGTACCTGCAGTCCACAATCACAAACCTCTCCACGATGTTGCTGAACTTGCCTGCCAGTAAGGCTGCCATCTGTGGGCCACAGAGGTGGGTCCCAGCAGGTCAGGCTGGCAGAAGGGGGCTGACCCCAACTCTACCACCGGTCTGGCCTTGCAGCCCATCCCCAAGGAAGGTGAACAGGCAAACAGCCATCCCAAGTGTGCCTGGAGAATGGCTCATCCCCAAGTACCGTTTCTGGTGAGATGTACTTGAGATCTTGGTGCTTCCCATCCACAGTCTGCAGAAGGAAGGCCTGAAGGGAAAGGGGGAGAGAGAGATTGAGAAAGGGAGAGGGGAGAGAGAGAGAAAGAGGGAGAAAGGAGAAAAAAGGTGAAATTGGCAAGACTCGGAGCCTGGGAAGGATGGAGTTTCTTTCCCAAGCCCAGAAGGCCACACCTGCTTTGACCTTCAAATTCAGCTCTGGTTCCCATAGCAACCAAGAAGCGCCTCTTGGGTCTGACATCCAGGGAACAACCCCTGGATGGGAAGAAGGGAACAGAAGAGTTCACCTGCCGCCACACTCTGCCAAGCCCCCCGGATGAGACCCGAGGAGGCTCCAAGCTACAACGTTAGTTTGGAAAGGTTTTCCAAGGTTGAAACACAACTGATGCCCCAGACAGATCTGGGGTAGAGTCAGGAGACCAAGGAGAGCTGGAGAGAGGAGTCTAGGCGAGAATAAAGAATAAGCTGTGAAGGACAAAGCTGGGGGCGGGCAGGGGGGAGGAGGTACCAAGGCAGCTGCTGAGCTCAGGGGGCCACACAGTAAAGGGTCGAGCCTCCCAAGGGTCCACTGCTGGTACCTTGGAGTAATCCCCAATCAGTTCCCGGTGGTCACTGTCCAGGATAGTCTCAATCTCCTCGTGACACAAGGACTTGGAGCGGAGGACACGGGCTTTCTGCAGGGTAGATGGTGGCCAGGATCAGGAGCCAGGCTGCCCCTCAGCGCCCTGTGGGGCTGACACCTCTTTCCCTGCACCTTGCCCTCTGCCACAAACCCGGCCAACAAGGGCTGGCAGGGTCGACTTGGACAGTGGCTGCCCAGCCCCACCCCAGGGGGGCACCCACAGGTTCTTCGGCCTCCCGTTGCTCCTCTGGAGGGGTCACGCTCCTCCTCCGCTTGTTCTGTATGGGCAGGTCCCTGTCGTGGGGCCGCTCCAGCCTCTTGAGGATGGGTCGGATCACGCTGCAGGGCATGGACGGAGAGCGGAAGAGCCTCTGGCACTTGCTGTACATGATGAGGTCCTGGCAGGGGTGGCAGGTCGGGGGTCAGAGTACCCCGCCCCTGCCCCCTACCAGCCCCCCCCCCAAGCTCTGGGGCGGCCCCCCCCAGAGACCCACCTGCTCTTCCTCCTTTTCTGAGGTCTTGACCAGTGGGGCGCTAATGAGGCTCTCCATGCCTGGGGGTACCGCGTTGTGATCCTGAGGCCAAATCAGCAAGGGTACGGTCACACCCGCGGGCAAAGGCCAGCCCCTCAGGCCCCAGGTCCTCCAGCATGGCCCTCCTTGGCCCTGCCTGCACACCCACACATGGCAGTCCCCCAGAACCAGGAAACTGCAGGGCCGCACTTGCTGAGACCTGTGGCCCCGCGGGAGGGTTGGACTCGCCTCTGCCCTGCAGCACCCTCCCTCACTGCAGCACCAGCCACCTGCTAGTCTCTGGTAGGCCGGAGGCCACGCCGTGACTCCATTAGCTCTGATTCCTCTTCTGACATCGGAATGAAGTCACAGTCTCGGGGTGGGAGGTCAGGGCTTTCCTCTTTGGGGAGGTCCCAGGGAAAGTGAGGTCGATGGCCTGGGGGGCAAGACTGGTTACCTTTAAGTCACTCTCCAGGATGTCCACAAATCCATCATCTTCTTCAGAGGCCCCCTGGGTGGCAGTCAGGGAGAAGCGGCATCGGGCTGGGGGACTCAGCTCCTCTACTTCCATCTTGCGCTCAGGGGTGAGACACTGTGCGGGGGACAGACACAGGCCACTCAGGGGTGGGGACCCGAGGCAGCCCTCACCCCCATCCTTCTGAGAAAAGGTTCCTACTGCCTCAGAGTTCAGGATCACCCTCCCCCTCCACCTCTCCCCCCAGGGCTGTCTTCAGGGGCACCCACCCTACACCCACCCTACATTGGGTTCCACTCTCCCAATGTACCATCAGGTCGGGAGCTGAGTTTGGTCTCTGGGCAAAGGCTTCTCTGCGGTTGGCCCACTCTGCCAAAGCATGGGCATGGCTGGGATGCGGGGGTTTCCATGGCATCTTGAAGACAAAGCCATCCTGTGGGCAACATGGGTGGGTGTCATCAAATGCCAGAGAACCATCCCAGCACACCCCCTTCCTTCTCTCCCTGAAGTGCTCCCACTCCAGCCTTCTGGAAGCGCACATTCTCTTTGTCCTCCCCAGAGCTGTGGGCAGCTCGGCCACACGCCTCACTCTTCCTCCAGTTGCCAGGTGCTTGGGAGTTGGTGATGTTCCGTAGCACAGGGCTGTGGCCCAGAAGCCTCACCTAGAGAGCCAGGCAGGGCAGCAGGAACTGAAGGCTCCATTCCTCTGGCACCAGCCCTGGCCCTACCTTCTCCCGTCCCTCCTCTGACTCCCCCAGCTTGCCCATCCACCTCCAAAACCCCATCTCCCACAGCCAGACCAGGCACACCAGACCGTTTCAAGTCTGCCCTCTGGGAGGTGACCCCGGATCCCTCCTGCCCCTCCTCAAGCCTGGCCAGGGCCTGAGCCTCCAGTGTCAGGCCTCAGAGGGCGCTCACCGGCAAGGACTGGAAACGTCGAATGGTAAACTGCTCGCTGCAGGAGAAAACAGGGAGAGGTCAGGGCTGGAGAGTAGGGGGCTGTGCAGGACAGCACGCAGGATGCCCCTTCACCACAGAGCCCTGTGCATCCCTGTGGGAGGCAGTGGGAGAGCACCCTCCCCATGCCTCCTCCATCCAACAGGGGCATGGGGAGAGCCTGGGATAGGTGGACCACCAGAGCCCACAGGAGGAAGGCTGGAGCACTTACTTTCGGATGACCCGGCTAGCTGCTTGGATGGCCTGCTCAAACCTGGGAAAGAGAAAAGTCCCATGCAGCCCACCTCACCCTACAGCCCAGTGCCCACCCCCAGCATCAGGCCCCAAGTCCACAAGGCCTGGGGGCCAGGGCTCAGGCCAGCAGAAAGGGGAGGGAAGAATGCTGACTCTCAGGGGCCCAGGTATTGGGGAAGGGGGAGAGAAGAAGCAGCCTGGGATTTTGAAGGCTGCCCTGAATGGAAGAGGGCCCAGAGAATGGAGCAACGGAGACAGCTGGGGCAGGTCACAGGGTGGCCAAGGCGCTACCAAGGCAACGGTCTTGCCAGCTTACCCACAGGCCTTCCACCTGTATGCAAATCACCTCAGCGGGGCCATATGGCCGCCAGGAAAGGCATCCATCCGTCCCATGATGACAGACCGTGGCCGACAATCTGGGTATCTCCAGGGCCTGGATGCCAGCAAGACTGGGCTTCCCTCCCCTTGTGTGGGGCTGTCCTGGCTCCCCCCAGGACAGGGGCCTGGTTTAGTGTGCCCCAGATCAGCCACAGTGTGCCATGCCAGACCCCCTAGTGACAAATGTTCAGGGTCACATCCTCTCCTCCCTCCTATGGAATTTTCTAGGACCCAGCCTCTGTCCCACCCCCTTCTCCTGCCTTAGAAGAGGCCAGCAGGCAAAGAATTCCAACAGATGTTCCTTTTGAGGCCAGGGCACAAGCTTCTGTAGATAGGCCCCACCCCCTAGCTATGTTACCAGAGACCACCTGCCACGCAGGGCTTTTGTGTGTCTATGTGAGCCCAGGCGTGAGCGTGCACACGCGTACACACACACACACACACACACTTCTTTCTGAGAAACTGTAACCGTCAAAGCAGGTGCAGAGGTGGGGGGGGCACTGAGGGCTAGTGTCAGGGGGACGACTCCCAACGGTGGGGAGGGGCTGTGCCCAGACAACCTGGCATCGGGAATGATGACTTTTATTGGCCTGGTTTCCCATCTGCACCTGCGCCTCAGGAGTAAAGTAGGGACAATTCTGGGTTGTCACCAAAAACCAACCTGCAGTCCCCCCACCCCCACCCAGTTCTCTCCCTGTTTCCTGTTTGTGAACAAACCCGGTAGCCCAGCCCAGTCTGATCAAAGGCAGTGGGAGGAAAGACAGCCACTGCCCTAACCCCAAAGCCATAGTCCCTCAGCCCAGTCTGGGGATGCCCAGCTGTCCCCACTAATGCCTAGCAGCTGCTCTCCCTGCTGGGGCTCTAACCGCTGGATAGGGACCGCTGTGCTCTAGAAGATACTACTCATGCCCCACCACCAAGGGAGAAGGATCTGTCCTGAGCACAACGCCCTCTCCACTCTCTCTCAGAAAGGGCCTGGTCCAGGGGTTGGCCAGAAAGCGTCACTGAAGCCAGAGGATGCTGATAGGATGGTCAAGGGCTGAACCAACCTGCCACAACTGTTTTGTTTGGCCTAAACAAAACAGTTGTGGCAGGTTAAATTAAATGAATTGAATGTTTTGAATTAGTTGGACCATATTTTAAAATATGGGGAGCTGTCTCCGTTGCTCCATACCAGACCTGTATTTCCACAGGCCAAGGGCTGGCTGAAGTACCCACTATCCCCACCACCTGGCCCTGAGCCCACACTCAGCTGCTCCTGTAGGAGCAGACCCTTCTCTGAGACAGGAAGCTGAATCTCAGGACTTGGGAGGTCAGTGGGTCCCCCCCACATGTGGATTGGAGGGGTCTGTCCACTCTCCCAGACCCAGTGGGTTTATGCTGGAACTAGGATTCCCAAAGGCAGGCACCAACTCCTTGGTAGTGGGGATCCCTTTTCTCTACTCACGTCTGCTCTGCCATTCGGGGGTCCATGGGGCTGGGAGAATCCATACACAGACCTGGGGGGACAGAGCACCTTGGTTTGAAAGTAGTGGCATCTTCTATACACATTCCCCCACCATGTCGCAACTCTATTCAGAGAAAGGAAAAACCTGTTTCTACTTTAGATCTTGATACATTAAAAAAATGAAACAAAAACCTGCCCCTGAACCCCAAGGGCTAACACACTGGCCCAGAAATTGGGCAGGGCCCCACTCCCTGTTTACTATGGAAACTCCTCTGTACAGGTTTTATTTTTTTTTAATATTTTATTTATTTGAGAGAGAGAGAAAGAGCACAGAGGGAGAAGAAGAAGCAGACTCTCTGCTGAGCAGAGAGCCCGACGTGGGGCTCAATCCCAGGACCCCGGGATCATGACCTGAGCCAAAGGCAGATGCTTAACCCATTGAGCCACCCAGGTGCCCCTCCTCTGTATAGGTTTTAAACCAAAACTTTGCTAAGCATTTTTCTTAAGCTGGTTTAAGTAATTTGTTCTAGAAGAGATAACAGCTTTTTAAAGGAAAAGGTTACAGCTGAAGGCAAGTGAATGTTATAAAATGACCAACTTTCAGCCCTAATGCCTCCCAGCTGGGGCTGTGGTTCAGGGACTTTGGCGCCTGGTTTTAAATAGGTAAGATCTCATCTCCCCATGAGGGCCCCGCCCTACCGCCCCGCTCAGCCAGTCTGGGCTGGGTGTGGGGAGCCCCACCAGAGGTGGGCAGGTGGAGGGTCCTGGGCCCACCAGGTTGTGGGAAAAATGTTAGTCTGATCAGCAGGGAAGTGGAGAGACTCAGGCAGCGCCCCCCCCCCACGTCCCCTGGTACCCCTGAGCCTCACCTGCATCAGAAGATTCAGAGGATTCAGACGACAGGGAGGATTCAGATGCCCGCCGCCGGGACAGGGATAGGCATGTGAGCGGGCTGCCTACCTGACGCTTTGGAGTCTCACTGGGAAGGCAACAGGGACGCAGGGAAGGAGAAAGGTAAATGTGGGGCTCAAGGGCTAGCTGGCCCATGTTCCCACCAGCCACCCACCTCTGAAGGGCCCATCCCTGTCCCAGGGAGGTGACGGCCCTGAGAGCCTGCCCTCTTCATGGGTCTTCTGCAGGGATTCTAAGTAGCTTTTCTTTGTTGATTAAGAAAGGTCCTCCTGGGTTCAGGGGGAGGTGAGCCCAGGGCAAGAGCAAGGAGGTGGGTTGAGGGCCATTCTGGGGGATGGCAGGGCAGCAGAGTAGCCCCGGAGGGCCTTCCCCGGAACTCTTCAGACCCCTACCCATCCACAAGCCTTTCTGGAGCAAGGGCAAGACTTAGGTCTCCATTGCTGCTGAGGGCGACCCAGCCTGGACACTGCAGGTTGCTCAGGAAG
The DNA here is from genome assembly GCF_004348235.1 of Phoca vitulina. Taxonomy (NCBI): domain Eukaryota; kingdom Metazoa; phylum Chordata; class Mammalia; order Carnivora; family Phocidae; genus Phoca; species Phoca vitulina. The sequence goes on along the minus strand of NW_022589725.1, from coordinate 16,692,451 downwards.
CAGGACCAGGGTTTAACCCCTTAACCTCAGGAAAGAACTGGGGGTGGAGGGAGCAGGGGCCCGGACAGAAGAGAACCAAGCTCCTCTGCCACCCTCAAGTTCCCACTCCAGGCTCAGAATCCCTTGCCTGGGGCAAAATAGTGGTGATTAGGGCAGAGATTAGGGAGACAGCATGGTGGAGGCACACGGGGGGCGGCGGGTGGGACCGGTGTCTCCAGAGGTTTGTGCTGCCAAGAGCAAGTCACCTGGAGGGTGTGCACTGCACAGACCCGGTCTCACCGCCCTAGCCCCGGGTCCCTGAAGCAGGCACTACCCAGGACACCTCCCCACTCCGCTTCTCAGATTCGGCTCCCACGCCGGGTTCCACGGGAGGCCCGGGACCAACACCCTAGTACGAGCCTCTCACCCCACACCCAGCGTCGGCGGGGCGCCCTACCTGCCGAGCCCGGCGAGGTCGTGCATGGTCTGGGTCAGGGTGGTGACCGGCGAGGAAGCGGCCGCGCGCTCCGGGGACCCCACGAGGCCGTGAGGTCCCAGCTGGAGGCCCAGGAGGTGGCTGGGACGTGGGGCGCCACAGCGCACGCCGGCGGGACTGAGAGCCGGGCCCGGCGCGGGCTCCGGCTGGGGCAGCTCCATCGCGGCGGGACCCGCCGAAGGCTGGCGGGAGGGCCGGGCGCAGGGCGACGCCGGGCACAGCTGGCCGGGACGAGGTGGGGAGCGGGCCCGGGGTGGGGGGGGGGGGAGGGAGGGGGGAAGAGCCAGGGGGGGGGAAGGGGGGGGGGGAGGGAAGCGGGGAGGGGGGGGCGGGGTGGAGGGACGCAGGGACCAGCCACCAGTCCGGGAAGCCTCTAAGCCGCAGCTGCCACCTCCACCTCCTTATATATTCGAAAAATAACAGCGGCCGCGCCGCCGGACGCCACCAATGGGGGCGCGGGTTGGAGGAGGGCGGGACCGAGGGCGGGGCCCGCGGGGTGAAAGGCGCGGATGCTGACCAGCCCGGCCCAGCCCAGTTCCAGGCTCTGGTCGGGGCTAAGGAATTGGGGTTTCTCCTAAGCCTCCACGCACCGCCCCCCGCCACCCCAGCCAGGACTCGAGGATCTTGGCTGCCCAAATTCTGCTTCTCGGGATGTGGTTTGGAGTTACCCCCGGCGGAGAGGGTCCCTGAGGAAGCCACACCCGCTAGGGTGGCCTCCGAGGGAACCCCCCGAGATTTAACATCACCTACACTCACCAGTAGGCACCGGGGGAGGCTCCACTCCGGGAGTTTGCCAAACACGGCTACACGGTGCGGTCCGTGTTCGTCACTCTATCGACCCGGACGTTGAGTCGTGGAAAACTTCATTAACTCGTTCAAGGTCACACGGGGCAAGTGGTAGAGCAGAAATTCACCCCAGGCGCTCCTGCAGCCTCTCTACCCTCTTGACTGGCAGCGCGGAGCGTCGGTAAAGCCTAATTGCCAAGCGGAGCCTACCCCCTCACCCCGCACAGGAGGTAGACCGGAGGTGCGGGCCTCCGTGTAACTCATGGGGCCCCAGGTTACCTGTGACCCCAAGAGGTCCAATTTTCTCCAGCAGCCTCAGAGGAGGCTCTAATGGTTGACCTAACCATAGGTTTTGGCGATTGCGGCCAAAGAAGGTATCTTCGACCTCAGAACCAAGTTATGGAAATATCTCATGCCCACTGACGGTTTGGCTAAAGTGATGTTAATGGCATTACATTGTTTAATTGGTGTTTCTTTGATGACCAAGGAAACTGAATCTGTCACTAGTTTAAACTGAGCATCTTCTAACTGATAACTTTCCAGCAATCTTGTTTTCCTGGAATGAGCCCTGGAAGCCTGCACCCAAAAGTGAATGGGCAATAAGTGCTTTTGCATCCTGTCTCCCCACTGAAGAGGGCGCCTCTGGCTGGGTGGTGCACAGCTCAGGCAAGCAAGAGCTCAGGCTCTTCTTTGCTTCCCTGCGGTCACATCCCTCCAGCCAAGGTGCAGTGGGTGGGAGTGGCAGAAGGGAGGGCCTGGCAGTAGGCGGTTGGGTGGGCTAGGGGACTTGCAGAAGAACGGGATGCAAAGACCCCAGTTCTTCTTCTTTTTTTTTTTTTTTAAAGATTTTTATTCATTTGACAGAGAAAGACACAGTGAGAGAGGGAACACAAGCAGCGGGAGTGGGAGAGGGAAAGCAGGCCTCCCGCGGAGCAGGGAGCCCGATGTGGGGCTCGAGCCCAAGACCCCAGGATCATGACCTGAGCCGAAGGCAGATGCTCAACGACTGAGCCACCCAGGCGCCCCCAAAGACCCCAGTTCTATCTGAGAGGGGTAGGAAGGTGCAGATCATGACTTTTCCTTCTTCCAACGTTTTGTTCAGCTTCTGTCAGGTGCTATGCTTCGTGCTGGACAGGGCTGAGATTTCAGGTTCATCTACCCTGGATCAAGAATCCAGCTCCCAACATCCAGCCACTACTCACAGCCCAGGATGTGACTGTCCTGGGGAGGAGGGTGGGTGAGGGTGTGGGTGAGGGAGGAGACAGTCCCACCTGAAAGACCAGAAATAAAACTGAGGGGTTGCATTTTCAAAATCAACCCAGCAAGGATTACCACCATCCAACACACACACACACACATTTCTACAGGGTGTAGGGAGGGTGTGTGTGTATGTGTGTGGCCAAAAAAAGTATTATACTCTTGAATCCTTTCAAATTCCACACTCAGAGGTCACCTCTGGGCAAGTGAGGAGAGGCCAGGACCACAGAGGTGTCATTCCAGAGCATCCCACACATCAGCTCTGTGTATCTTCCTGGATCTCCTTTGCCAATTAGATCACAGATTATGTGCTCAATTAAAAAAAAAAGGTATTCAACAAAAAGAAGCTAAAATAAATATTTGCAATAATATCGTTAAGAGGAATGACTCCTCTCATCCAGCCAGGTCCTGGTTACAATGACAATTCAGAGCTGCAGAAAGCTCCACTCCCCATGAAAGGAATACCCTGGCTCTGGACTATCCCTCTGGGCTTGCTTGAGGGGGTCCAGTGTGACCCCAGTGCCTTGGCAGAAAAGAAGGGAAAATTATCACACGTTTCCAAAATCCTTCTCCAAGCCTGTTCCCACACAGCATCTTCTGTGTGGGACTCACTTTTCCAGTGCCTTTTCTGTCATGGCTTGAGACATGTTAAATGGTTTTTAAAAATTGGGACATGGTACCGAAAATTCAAACAAAGGAGAAAATTCAAATGGTGCAAAACAGCAGTGAAAAAGTCAGTCTCCACACCCTACACACACCTTCAGGACCCCTGCCTAGAGACAGCCACCAATATGAGTTTGTTGCATATTCTGGAGACAGTCTGTGACAGTCCTAGGCAATCGAAACATAATGGGGAGGCACAGATATGAGCCACATACATAATTTATTTTTTTTTTAATTTTTTTATTGTTATGTTAATCCCCATACATTACATCATTAGTTTTAGATATAGTGTTCCATGATTCATTGTTTGTGCATAACACCCAGTGCTCCATGCAGAACGTCATAATTTATTTTTTTTAAAAGATTTTATTTATTTGACAGAGAGAGAGATAGCAAGAGCAGGAACACAAGCAAGGAGAGTGGGAGAGGGAGAAGCAGGCTTCCCACGAAGCAGGGAGCCCGATGCGGGGCTCAATCCCAGGACCCTGGGATCATGACCTGAGCCGAAGGCAGATGCTTAACGACTGAGCCACCCAGGCGCCCCGGAGCCACATACATAATTTAAAATTTCCTAGTAGCCACATTAAAAATATGAAAAGAAACAGCTGAAATTTTAATATTTTATTTAACCTCATATATTCAAAATATTATCATTTCAACATATTATCAATATAAGAATTATTAGATATTTTAGATACTTTTTGGTACCATTTGTGCACTTGACACTCACAGCACATCTCAGCTTGGATGTGCCACATTTCAAGTGCTCAGTAGCCACATGGGATTAACTGGGCTACCACAGTACACAGTGCAGGTCTATATATGTACAAGCATATGTATGTCCATATTTTTACAAATATAACAAACTGTGTGAAACATTGTTTTACCCCTTGCTTTCTTCATTTTACTTGAAGATGGATCCATATTAGTACCATAATGTCATATATTTATTCATTTCCCTAATGCTGAACATTTAGGTTATTAGCTTGCACACTGATGCAGCAAGTATACACAGTATTAATTCCAAAAAGGGAACTATTAGCAGGCGCCTGGGTGGCTCAGTCGGTTAAACACTGACTCTTGATCTCAGCTCAGGTCTTGATCTCAGGATTATGAGGCCCAGGATGGAGCCTACTTAAAAAGAAAAAAAATAATAAAATAAAAGGGAACTATTGGAAGGTATGGCTCTATTTATTGAAATCTTCTTTTCCCCTTCCTGAATTTCATCTCCTCAAGCTGATTAGCTGTTGAAGAACAGGGACCAAGTCATTTGCCTCTCCTCCCATCTCCCAGCACCTCATATAGGCCCAAGTCCAAGGTTGGCCCCTGACCCAATATCCCACTTCTAGGGATTTCTCTCTCTCTCTCTTTTTCTTTTTTAACATTTTATTTATTTGATAGAGAGAGAGTGAGAGAGAGGACACAAGTGGGAGGAAGAGGGGAGGGAGAAGCAGACTCCCCGCTGAGCCAGGACCCTGGGATCATGACCTGAGCCAAAAGCAGATGCGTAACTGACTGAGCCACCCAGGCGCCCCTAGGGATTTCTCTTAAAAAGATGATGAAAGGGGGCGCCTGGGTGGCTCAGTTGGTTAAGCGACTGCCTTCGGCTCAGGTCATGATCCTGGAGTCCCGGGATCGAGTCCCGCATCGGGCTCCCTGCTCGGCAGGGGGTCTGCTTCTCCCTCTGCCCCTCCCCCCTCTCATGTGCTCTCTCCCTCTCATTCTCTCTATCTCAAATAAATAAATAAAATCTTTAAAAAAAAAAAAGATGATGAAAGGGACGCCTGGGTGGCTCAGATGGTTAAGCGTCTGCCTTCGGCTCAGGTCACGATCCCAGGGTCCTGGGATCGAGTCCCGCATCGGGCTCCCTGCTAGGCGGGGAGCCTGCTTCTCCCTCTGCCGCTGCCTCTCTCTATCTCTCTCTCTGACTCTCATGAATAAATAAAAAAAATAAAAATTAAAAAATAAAAATTAAAAAAAAAAGATGATGAAAGTACACACAGATGTATGTTCACTGAGTAACTGTTAATAGCAATGAAACACAGAAAGCAAGCTGGGTGTTCTTATAGGCGAGCAGCTAATGAGGTGACTCCTCTATAGTTTGTAATACCTGCAACTTTTAAAGAGAACAGGCATGGGGGCAGGTAGGGATGCTTGGTACCCAGCAGGAGCCCAGTCAGTAATTGTTGGTATCTGAAAGCTTACATACTGGGCTTTCAGAAAACGGTCTTTTGAAGAAAGGGTTTCTAGAGTAAAAGAAGTTTGAAATTCACTGATGGAAATAATTATTGACATGAAAAGATGTTCACATTATGGGCTACAAAGTATCATGCCAAGTGTGGTCGCATTAAAAACAATATGAACAGAAAAGTATCCCACAAGGATATTCTCTGAGTAGTGTAATCAAATGTTTCTATCCTCAAAATTTGGGGTATTTTGGGGGCGCTGGGGTGGCTCAGATGGTTGGGAGTCTGCCTTCAGCTCAGGTCATGATCTCCAGGTCCTGGGATCAAGCCCCACATCAAGCTCCTGGCTCAGCGGGGAGTCTGCTTTCCCTTTCCCTCTGCCTCTCCTCCTGCTTGTGTGCTCTCTCTCTCAAATGAATAAATAAGGGGTGCCTGGGTGGCTCAGTCGTTGGGTGTCTGCCTTCGGCTCAGGTCATGATCCCAGGGTCCTGGGATTGAGCCCCGCATCTGGCTCCCTCCTCCGCGGGAGGCCTGTTTTCCCTCTCCCACTCCCCCTGCTTGTGTTCCCTCTCTCGCTGTGTCTCTGTATATCAAAGAAATAAATAAAATTTTTAAAAATGAATAAAATCTTTTAAAAAATTGTCGGTATTTTAAAATATTTTCCAAAGAACAGGTATAATTTTTTTTTAATGTTTTATTTATTTATTCATGAAAGTCAGAGAGAGAGAGAGAGGCAGAGGCAGAGGGAGAAGCAGGCTCCCCGCCTAGCAGGGAGCCCGATGCGGGACTCGATCCCAGAACCCTGGGATCATGACCTGAGCTGAAGGCAGACGCTTAACCATCTGAGCCACCCAGGCACCCCCAGAACAGGTATAATTTTTAAGTTAATTAAAAGACCATGACCTCAATGTGGCAATTCCTCAAACAATTAAACAAAGAGTTACCATATGACCCAGCAATTCCACTCCTAGGTATATAACCAAGTAAAATGAAAACGGATGTCCACACAAAAAATTGCAAACAAGTGTTTATAGCAGCATCATTCCTAATTGCCAAAACACAGAAATAATCCAAATGTCCATCAAATGACAAATGGATAAAAATGTCATATATCTATACAATAGAATATTATTCAGCTGTAAGAAAAGAATAAAGCATAGAGGCTTCATCGTGCATGAATGTAGAAAACATGATGCTAAGTGAAAGAAGCCAGTCATAAAAGACACAAATTATATGATTTCATTCATATGAAGTATTCAGAACAGGGAAATCTATAGACAGAAAGTAGATCAGTGGTTGCTTAGGCCTGAGGAAGGGGCAGGGAGTGAATAGGGACATAGTAGCTAAAGGGTATGGGATTTCTTTCTAAGGTGATAAAAATGTTCTAAAATTGACTGTGGTGATAGTTGCATGTGTCTATGAAATATATGCTAAATGGGTAAGTTGTATGATATGTGAAATATGTCTCAATAAAGCTGTTAAAAATGAAAGCATGAGGGGCGCCTGGGTGGCTCAGTCGTTAAGCGTCTGCCTTCAGCTCAGGTCATGATCCCAGGGTCCTGGGATCGAGCCCCGCATCGGGCTCCCTGCTCAGCGGGAAGCCTGCTTCTCCCTCTCCCACTCCCCCTGCTTGTGTTCCCTCACTCGCTGTGTCTCTCTCTGTCAAATAAATAAAATCTTTAAAAAAAAAAAAAAGAAAGCATGAATAGAATTATGGAGGACTGGGGGAGAGATGAGGTATTTCTCTTGGGACTCTTGGCTCTAAGAACTCTGGAGATGTCCTCAAATGGCTGGACAACCTCTTTCCTGCTAACTGTATCCACCTCCATCAATAGGCCCACATTGTCTTCAACTTCCAGGCCCATCCTTGGTGCCACACAAAGGATACTGGTATGGCCATTTCCAGGACGAAAAAGAAGCCATACACGTGCTGATTACGCAGCCATTTCTAGACATCTGGTCTACCTGCTACCTGTAGCAGGGCATAGGGCCCATTTCCACTCCCTCTAAACTGAGCAATTCCCTTGCCAATCCATCTGGAACCCTGGGACCCCCCACTTCCCTCTATAAGCCCTATCCTTCCAATTCCCCACCTTAGGCAAGTCCGAAGTCCACCTTCTCTTCTCTTGGCCCAGGCTGTCCAAAGTTGCCCATTAGGCCTAATACCTATTTCACTTACCTAATCATTATTTTTCGTGTCCTTCAGTAAGCTTTCCATTCTCCTTTTCATTTTAAAGGGCCTGTTGTACTTGCTTATTGAAAAAAACTTGGAAAATTCAGTGAAGTAGGAAAAATAAGCCCACCCACATTACAATCACCCAAACACACATTGATTATAAGCCAGGATGGGTGAAGAGGCAGGTGGGACATATATGCACATGGATGAAATCACCAAAATGTCGACATGGTTTCCTGAAAATGTGTAGTAGGGAGTCTCAGACAGGTAGCCCTATACTCGCCTTTGCATAGGGACCATATACCCATTATGGACCAAGAACTGATCTGGCTCCTGAGGGAAAAGTCTCCCACGTTTTCTCCTAGACCTTGTGATTAGAAGAATATTTTTTTATGTCTCAGGAGTGGGAAAGTAAGACACAAAACCCAGAAGCACTAAAGGAAAAAAACTGACAGACCTGCCTACTTAAAGGTTACAAACTGGGGCACCTGGGTGGCTCAGTGTCTGCCTTTGGCTCAGATCATGATCCTGGGATCCTGGGATCGAGCCCAGTGTGTCGGTCCCCGTGTGTTGGTTTTCCTGCTCAGCAGGGAGTCTGCTTCTCCCTCTCCCTCTGCCCCTCCCTGCGCTCATGCTCTCTCTCTCTCTCAAATAAATAAATAAAATCTTAAAAAAAAAATAAAGGTTACAAACTTCTCATATCTAAGATTCCCTACGCTAAATTAAAGGACAACTGGCAGACTGGAAGAGCATATTTGCAATATACTTAACAAAGATTTTGTGTTCAGAGCCTATGAAGAGCTCCTATAAGTCCACAGAAAGACAAATACAAGAGAAAAATGGGCAAAGAGTATGACTAGAAAATTCACAGGATTCAAATGGCCAATACACATATGAAAAGAAAAATACACACTAACACAGCAGCGAGTTACACTTTCTTCCCTTGGCCTCCAGAAACACCATTCAGCTGTTTTTCATGAATTTCTTGTTAGTCCTTTCTGGAACCCTTAACTTTGGAGAGCCCAGGGCACTGTCCTTGGTCCTCTTTTCTTCTTTGTACACACCCACTCATTTGAAGCCTTATCCAGCCCCAGGTCCTCAGTCCATCCCCCTGGGTCACAGCCTTCCTCTTTGACTACACCTCACTCGAGGGATTTTTTTAAAACACCACAATGCATTTATTGTGTTAAGAATATGTCATTTTTATGTGTATGGTGGAGGAGGAGGTTTCAGGGATTCATGTGTATGTATACTTATATATTTATATACATGACATTATTTCTGTAGATGAAAACACAAACATTTATGCCCGTATGCATGGAAAAGCCCAGAAAGTGGCACACGGACATATCAGTGTTTATCTATGGATTGTGGGATTACTATCAAATAGATGTAAAAGTGTAATGTTGCTTATAAAAATAATCTAAGTGTGTAACAATAGGCTACACAGATTAGTGTTCATCCATACTTGGAACAATATACAACCATTAAAAAGCATGTTGGCAATATTTTATCGATGTGGCAAAATCCTCATCGCTCGATGCCAGGTAAAACAGCAGGAGATGCCAGACATACAGTCTATACATCTGATGCCAGTTTTATGCAATAAATTTTTACACAGAAAACTGCTTGAGCCTAGAGAAAAGACTGGAAGGAAACGTATCAAAATGTTACCTGCGCATCTCTCCAGGTGCTGGGGTGAAAGGTGATTTTTAGTTTCCTGTATTTTTCAGTTTCCTCAAAGAGCGTGGACTATTTTTGCTGTAACAAAACAAAACCCACAAAGCACAGCTGTTATTCTTTATACGCAGCAAATCGCTGCCCACCGGGCGCGGAGGCCGGGCACCGCGCCCCTGCCCGCTGGTCGCCCGGACGCCCGAGCGCCGCCGGGTCCAGCAGGCCGCAGCGCCCCCCCGCGGTGGGTCCCCGGCAGCGGGGGGGGGGGGTGGGCGCGGAGGGCGGGGAGGCGGCGCCGGGCGTCCCCGCGCTTCCCGCGAGATCCCGCTCCGCCCGCTCCGCCCCGCTCGCCGCGCTCCCTGCTCCCCGCGCCGCGGCACTTCCTGCCTTCCGCGCCCGCGCCGCCCGC